>NC_133318.1:13925178-13968703 GCF_012295235.1 Primulina huaijiensis
TTGGTCGAGTATCATTGGGAATCATTTCATCTTGGGTGCTGAACCCTAAACCAGTTTTATCAGTAACTGATTTCTGTGAGTTCTGCATTTCAATTAATGCAACAGATGATTTGTTCCAAGCCTGTATGAGCTCAGTTTGCTTTGAATTCTCAAGCGTCAACTTTTGAATCATTGATTGATTCCTGCTCTTTTCTGCATTGAGCTCAGCAATCTCCCTTTTCAGACTCAACACATCAACTGATTCATCAGTTTTAGTTTTATTGTCTATGGGATCAGTTTGCTTTGCTCTGGCCTTTTCAAACGATAAGGCAAGCTTATGATACTCATTAACCATGTCATGAAGAGTTGAAATAAGTTCTTCTCTAGTGAAATCAGTTGAGCTGAAGTCAAATATCTGTTGACTGCTTGACTCTTCTTCTGTATCACTAGCCATTAGACACTTCACTTCCTCTTCACCATCTCTAGAACTGCATGAGGTTTCTGGTTCTGACTCCTCGCTGTCAGTTTCTGCCCAGTTAGATTTACTTTCTTCAGCTAGGAGTACCTCATGCTTCTTCCTAGAAAACTTCTTATCATCCTTGAATCTCTTTCTATGCTCATATGACTTCTTTCTTCTTTCAGTCGAGCCCTGACTGTCTTTTTTGGGTTTTGGACAGTCAGCAATGAAGTGACCGGGTTTTCCATAGTTGTAGCAGCCATTTGATTCCTCTTTAGAATTATTTCTCTGATAATTTTTCTGGAAGTTCCCTTGATTTCTTCTCATGAATCTTCCGAATTTTTTAATAAACGATGACATAGCATCATTGCTCAATTGATCATCAGACTTCTCGACTGAACCAGTTGGTTCTGTTCTGACAGCTGCTAATGCAGTTGTGACTGCTGGAGAGGAAGGCTCTCCTTCTCGAGTTCGAAGCTCAAACTCATAGGCTTTCAGATCAGCGAATAGATCATGAAGCTCAACTCTGTTCAGATCCTTGGATTCCCTCATTGCCATGGTCTTTATGTCCCACTCCTTGGGAAGACTTCTGATTACTTTTAATGCAACTTCTTTGTTGGTATATACTTTTCCAAGTGCATTGAGTTTATTGATGATGCAGCTGACTCTTTCATCATACTCATGCATCGATTCTCCAGTTCTCATCTTGATGTTGTCAAACTTCTGCACAGCAACAGAAAGTTTATTCTCTTTGGTTTGTTTGTTCCCTTCACACAGCTGGATCAACTTTTCCCAAATCTCTTTAGCTGTCTTACACATCTTGATCTTGCTGAATGTTACTTTGTCCAGTGTCTTGTACAATATATCTTTTGTCACATTATCCAGATTTGCTTTTCTTTTATCTTCTGTTGTCTATTCATCTCTAGGCTTTTCAATGCGGTGAGGTGCCCCTTCAGTAATAGCCACTGCTGTATTGGCTTTCAGAATCTTCATCGGTCCGTCAGTGATAACGTACCAGATGTCATCATCCTGTGCAGCTAAGTGAGCCTGGATTCTTATTTTCCAATCATCGAAGTCCTCTCTTGAAAACATAGAGATCTTGTTGAAGGAAGACATAATGATCAGTTTGAGAGTGTAGATATTCTGAGACGAGATATAACTATGCTCTGATACCACTTGAAAGGATTTGTGAGTGCAAATTAGTGGATTAATCCCCTTGAGATCTTTTAGTGTCCAACCAATTGCATTTTTATGTCATTTAAGCATATCAACTACTTTACCTTCTTGATTACTTGCTAGTTTGGAAGAAATTACCACCGGATATGTTTCATCTTCTCCAAGAAATGCATACTTCAATTTTTCTGGCAAGGGTTTTAACTCCAATATGGGTGGTTCGCCTTTATTCTCGTATTTTGCCTCAAATTCTTTCTGAAAGGATCGGTTAAAAAGTGAAATGTGTTTAGAAGGGAGGGTTGAATAAACACTCACAGATTATGTTCGTTTTTCGAAGGTTGAGTTCAGTTTAATGACAAACTGAAACTTAATATCTCGTAAGTCAATGACAATCAGTTTAACTGAGAAAACAGTTGCGGAAGTAAACTGAATGAAAGATAGAATAACTAAAATAAAATATAACTGAAGTGAAAAGAACGTGATTTGTTTCTGGATGTGCGGAGAATGGAATAACTCCTATGTCACCCCTTCTATCACGAAGATAGGATTTCTACTAAAAGACTTTGATCGAATACAATGTTTGTACTGACCCACTTCAGTTTGGTCTTATCAATGCCACAACTGAAACTCTTAGTTACAATAGACTATTTCAGTTCGTATATGATCTTAGCACAACTTAACAATATAGCAGAGATTAAAGTGTGCTAACAAGCTCAAAGATGGTAGCCTTGAATGCTACAGATAAAACTTAGTAAGAGAGTGAGTTTTGATTTCAGCAGAGTAACAGCTTGAGTAGAATAATAGTTCTTGTGTATCGTATGCTTCAGCTGCTCTGTTCGCCTATTTATAGGCTTCTCTTCCAACGGTAACTTGATATAATATTTGAATTTTATATCCGTTGATTTGCCACGTCGATATTTTTCTGACAATCGTACACTGTAGACTCTGAAATGTGGCGTTCCACTACAAGTTGCAGTCTGCTTGTACTGATGTCAGTTGAACATCCCTTTCATTTGATGACGAGTTAAGGCTGAGCGATCAACTGATGAAAGTAGCTGATAAGCTTGTGCTGAGTGAATCAACTGATCAGTTCCCAACTGATCAGTCAGCTGTCTTCAGGAATCCAGTTAGGTTCAACTGATCAGTCAGTTAACTTTGAAAGTTCAGTTCGGCTGGATTCGGTTGCCTTGATACTTCACGTGATACTTCATTTGCTTAATACGAATACTTGATCAGTTCGTTCCAGTAGATAAATGGTTTGTCAAACAGCCGAAATTAAGTTTCCAACACTTTCTCTGATCATGGTAATGAGTGATACCTGATAAAATCATCAAGATCAATTTCAATATTTTCTTTAACAGTTTCAATTGAACAAATATATAATTGGTCACGAGTACTCCTTTCTTGAATGTTTTCTTCCACGAGAGTTTCAATAAGATTTTCATCTTCACTTTCATCTCTTTTGTCATGTGGTTGTTTACAAAAATTAAAAACATTAAGCTCCAAGCTCATGTTACCAAATGACAACTTCATTATTCAATTCCCGCTATTTATAAGAGCATTAGAAGTTGCTAAAAATGGACGACCCAAAATTACAGGAATTGCATTACAAGCTTCGATATGTTGTGTATCAAAAACTATGAAAGATTGAGTTCTTGATCAACTGAATATGGAAGTAAATTCACACTAGCTCCAAGATCAAGCAAGACTTTTTTAATCTTTCGTTCTCCAATAATACATGAAATAGTAGGACAACCATGGTCTTTGTATTTCAAAGTATTATTATTTTGAATGATTGCACTTGTTCGGCTAAAAATGCTTTCTTTTTCACATTCAATTTTCTTTTCACAGTGCACAAGTCTTTTAAAAATTTGGCATACAATGGTACCTGCTTTATTACATCTAATAAATTAATATTAACTTTTACTTGTTTAAGAATATCATATGAATCAGAATTCAAATTTGATTTTTTTGTATTTTCAATGCATGAGGGAATGGTGGTGGCACTGTCTGTTGATCATCCTCTTCACAAGTTATGGTTTCCACTTCCTTACCCTTTGGAGTTGATTTATCATCATCTTCACAAGGTTCAAGAATGGATTTTTCACAACCTTACCACTGCGAAGGATAATAACAGATTTTACCTGATATATCGGTTGAATTCCAGAAGTTCTAGTTTGTGAATGATAATCCTTGGGATTAGGCTGTGGTTATGAAGAAAATTTACCTTTTTCATGAACATTAAGTGCATATCCAAATTTAGCAAGAATATTGAAACATCTACCCATTTTAAAAGTGCGGAAATATTTTTTTTTTATAAAGCTCACATTTTCGAAATAACATTTAAACGTTTCAAATGCATGCGCTGTACTGAAAAATATAACATTTAAAAATGATCTTAAATATTTGACAGTAAAAATAGTGCAGTTTAAAATAACCAAACTCATCCAAAATCATATGTAAACATAAACGAGTAAAAATCATAAAATCATTAACGTATAAAAATATTCATCTCCACTCAAATCTCATAAATCATAATGTGGAAAACATGTGGTTGGGTCATGTCACTGCACCAGAGCTGCCTACTCAGAGTTCAGCACCTCCAGTCTCCTCAGTATCAAGCTCACCTACATCACACACGCCTAGTGAGTCTACACCTGTACCAGTAATAACAAGTACATATACGTAGCACACAGCAGTGAAAATAGCATAATCAACATACATTTCGTGTCTGCAGTAAAAATCATATAAGTAAATGTGTCCTTTCAAAACATGGTAATAATCATAGCATGTATCATCGTATCAGCATATACGTGTTAAATCATGTCATCTCATGTCATCATAAACTTATACATTTTCTTTTAATTGAATTCAGTTCATTAGTTATGACTTTCGTATCAGCTCTATCGTATCAGCTCTATTCGATGGATCCATCTATAAAACCGTGATATCCGACGGCGGGGACATCAGCGAAAGCATTACCCGTCCACGGAGCCTTGGCCTCAGCTCATCATATACATCGTCAGTCACAACCAATTTACATCCTTCAAAAGCATCATCATATTCACCACTTAATAAAAACATGCATATACGTAGTTTTTCCTGTAAACCAAGCATGCAATGTATTTATCGTAATTACGTAAAAATCATGAACATGATGCAAAAACATTTAAAATATTATAAATTTGTACTCAGGGCGCTGCCAGTGCCAAAATCTCACCCCAGGTGCAAAATGACCATTTTGCCTTTGGAAAACCCAAAAATTACCGTTTTGCCACTAGACGTAAAATTTCACGTTTTTGACATTTTCTTAATTTCATTGACTCTAACATGTCTCAAGTAATTATTTAAGCCTACATGAATTTTTCCATATTTTTATATGGCCTAAATCGATGACTTTGAAATTAATATTTACATATAACATATTAATGCGTTTTAATCTCGAATTAAACCACACCTTAGCATAAAATTCTCAAATTAAAAACTTAGACTTCTAATAATTATTTGAGCTTAAATATAATTTTTCATAATTTTATTAAGCTTAAATCTAGGCGTTTCAATTAATTCTTTAATTAACGTTTCGTGCGGCGATTAAATCCCGGATAAATCCAAAACTCATTATTTTGATCCGAAGCTTACCAAACTCCTAAAAATGTCTCAAAACATATTTAAAAGCATCCCTAGACATAAACTCGAGCTCATTTCACAACTTAACTGATTCGTTTTAAAATTTGGACCGGGGTCCTTAACCTGAATCGAACCGAAACTTCCCCAACTTTTACCACACCTAATACACTCATTTACAGCCTTAACACCATCCAAACCAAGCCCCTAAACCTTCAAACAGTAAGCCACCAGCTGCTGGAAATTCGACAATATCCAATCCTACACCCCTAGTGCGCTACCTTCCATATTTGCAACCCTAGCCTTCTATTGATGGGGTCAGCTACGACTCGACCTTTTCTAGACCATCCTAGGACACCTCTGGACCCAAGGAACTCACGGCTACACTCCCATGTAAGCCGCAGCTCAACCCCGATCGTTATTCTCCCAAATCGCTCAACCTGAGTCCCATTTCCTTCCCTCCCGATCATCCGCACTTGGGTTTGGTTCCAGCACGTGTTGAACCTTTCCAAGCCTTGTATCAGACCCCTGGTGGGTCTGGTCTAAGTCTCAGATAGGTCCTTGCGTTGCTAGCTAACCCCTGCACGCTAAATACCACAAGAACCGAGCCATCCCCTTGAAGCACTCCTCTCGGCTCTTCAACCTGCAGCCACCAGCAACCATTCTAAACCCCAACACACCATCACGGCACCCTGCTCAACCTCTTAACACCCAAAAATCGCAGCCCCCTTGCACGAAAATACACAAAACGTGAGTTGGAAGCAAGTAAAAGATGGGTTTTCATGTCAAAATCGAAGCCTTCCTACGTTCAGGGCCGATCCTAACAATATTTAAGCCTAAGTCTAACTTTTAAAAACAGACCTCTGAATCATAATGTGTGTTCAAATTTTTTTTAGTTCCATAGCAATTTTTTAAATCAAATCAATACGTTAAAGACAATATAAAAAAACTAAATGAATAAAAATATCAAACATGCCCAAAATGATCACTAAAAAACAAACCGCCTAACAGTTTAGAGCTAAAAATACTAATCAAGTTTGTATAATCAAGTTGTTCAGTAATTTCTTTTTCAATCGATAACATAGCCAATCCATTCAATCTTTCTTGTGACATGGTTGATCGGAGAAAAGTTTTGATGAGCTTTAACTTTGAGAAACTTCGCTCTGCACTTACTACTGTGACCGAGACAGTGAACAAGAAAACATGAGCAAATAGAGACAACAGAGTCTGAGAAAGACTCGTGACCAAAATTTTGAGAAAACATACTTTGAATTAAAACAGAAAATACACTACACATTGAAAGCCGGATAAGCATTACATCCACCAAAATTTCAGTCAAAAGCGTAGATTATAGATACCACATAAAGACCCGAAGAAAGTAAAAAACTACAATAAAAAATAAACATGCATTTAATGTTTTAAAACAATTTAATAAAATATCAAAGAAATTTAATAAATTGCATGCATGTGGTTTACGTGAACCTTCAAATTTTTCGGGACATTACAAGTATCTTTCAAATTTTTCATGGTTTGAGCAGTTTGAATATTGATGGACTCTTGCTTTGCAATGAAAGAATTCAATATATCTTCCAAGTTCCTTTTAGGTGGAGGAACATAAGGTGCATAATTTTGAAAATTTTGTTGATTTTGGAAATGTTATTGTGAAAATTGTGCAGCATTATCATTCGTCTAACTAAAATTTGGATGATTTCGCCAATCTGAATTGTAACTTTGAGAAAATGGTTCAAAATTTGGCCTTTTGAAATTGTTCAAAACATTGGCTTGTTCATGGAGACACTCTTTAAAAGAGGGCAAAGTGGGACAATCTTTTGTAGAATGATCACTTGTATCACAGATGTGACACACAATTTCTTGAACAAATTTTAATTGACAATTCTTTTTCAATTCGAGTACCTCAAATTTTCTTGTCAAAGAGGTAAATCTAACTTGAAGATCATGTTCATCTTTGAGGGTGTACATACCTCCACTAGATGTGAGAGATTGAATCTTGTTTGATGGTTCGATTGTACCTATAGTGTCCCAATTTTGAGCATTTTCAGCTAATGAATCGAGATACTCAATTGCCTCGTTTGGATCTTTATCTTTAAATGTTCCATTACACATAAATTCAACCATTTGCCTATCTTTAGGTGTTAAGCCTTCATAAAATTGAGAAACAACTCTCCAAATTTCAAAACCATGATGAGGACAAAGATTAAGCATTTCTTTATATCTATCCCAACACTGATAAAAAGTTTCTCCTTGTTTTTCAATGAAAATGATGATTTGCCTTTTAAAAAAATTTGTTCTATACGATGGAAAAAACTTTTTCAAAAATTGTTGTTGCAATTCATCCCAAGTTCGAATGGATCTCCATCTAAGATTTTGTAGCCAAGTTTTAGCTTTATCTTTTAAAGAAAAAGGAAAAAATTTAAGTCGAATAGTTCTCACTCAATTTTCGTCCATGTGCATATGTTACATAAAAATATTTTACAAAATATTTTGCATCATTTTAAAACCATAAATAAACCAACTAAGTATTTGAAAATTAAAGGAAATTGTGAAAAAATGAAATCGTCAATTGTTTTACCAACCTAAAAAGCAATAAACTTAAAGAGTATAATCCTCTCAAAAACCACTCAAAAGCAAGCATAAATAGTCTTAAAAATATTTTAACATAAATCATAATCATAAATGTGGAAAACTAGAAGCGCTTGTCCTCGGGTCGTGTGCCTCTTCAGTCCAGTCAGGTCAACCATCAAAACCTCCCATAACATTAATATCATAAATACCTGCAACAATCACACCTAGTGAGTCTAAAGACTCAACACACCATAATCTTGATAACAAGTAATACGTATAAAATCACATGCAACAGTGAAAAATACTTGTACTTAAAATATTATTTTAATGAAGATGCATAAACTTTAAACATGAACATTTTCGTAACCATCTTCATGATGCATCACTTAATCCTCAACATTTTTCCTTTTCCTCATTTCATAACATAAAACTTTTTATCATGATCATAACATTTTCTTTTTCATTTGTTGAATTCAGATCGTTAATTGTGACTTCCTCAATCCTCAAAAAGTCGATGGATCCATCTACATGTAACCACAGTATTGGGCGGCGGGTGTAACGCCCTTACCCGAGCCACTACTAAACAGACTACTAAGCATGCAACATTAAAACTTAATAACAACAATTAAACAGCGGAAACCAAATACTTAATCATCTTACAACCCAAAATTAAAACAGAGCAAACAACAGCAGTCTTAAACATTAATACAACCAAATCGAAACATAATTCTAAACAATAAAACGATGAACCACATAAAACCTCCACTGGATCACCACCGAAAACCCACTGCTCTAGCCACTGCCCTGGTCGTCCGCACCGTCCAACCTAAGACCTGCCCCTTGGAATGGGGTGCCCAAGATGAAAACAAGGACGTGAGCGACAATCGCCCAATACGAGAATGTACGAGTATACAAACTGATATGATGCATGTGAAATGAAATATTCTCGGATATCAAGGATCAAGTCAAGAATCTCATGCTCAGTCTAGAGGCGCCTGAGTGTGTAGTCTCTGATCTGCCCTAGGCATGTTTTGGCTCCCACACTCATCATCAAGACGTGGACCTACAATGTCCAGGTCATCAGAGCCCGCGGGTCCCGTCGGACACTGTAGCTCTCGATGCCCCATCGTCCACAATACAGAATAGGGCTGAGCGGCCCCAACAAACGAGGTATATCTCAAAAGATATCAGGCTCAACATGATATGTCATGCATAATATGCCAAAGCAGTAAAACATGTATAATGCAACACATAAATATGCAGCATATAAGTGTGTATACTACGCTTGGATATCTCAGTCAGTACATCACGTACCTTACTAAAACAATCTGACAGAAAGCTCTTAACCTAGACAATACCAACAATATGAAATCACTATCAAACCAGATTCTGAATTACCAAACATGCTATAAAGTTCTTCCTAAAGGCTTTAGGATTATACCTGCGTCCGTCGTCAGCCCGCTGATGATGTCTCGATCTCAGCTCACCGACCCCCCCTCGAGTCGACACTAGCTCCGAAACTTCCCGACACCAAAGTGCCCTAGAAACTGGCTAGAAAACCTAAGGTAAAAGACTATAACTCTCTCTCTGAAGGATGCGGTGTAGGAAACAAAAGAATTCGGCTTCCATTTATAGGCTGCATCCGGACTATTTCAGAAATCCGAATCAATCTTATCTGCCACGTGTCAGAATCTCATTCGTCTGGTTGGATTTCTCGAGATAACGTAATCGGAAGTAGATCGGGTTATCCATTTAAAATTCGGTGGATCCAACAGATTAATCCCAAATTATCAATTCGTTAATAATACTTAATTAACAACTCTTTAATTATCTCTTAATTAATACTTCATTCAAAATAAGAATTCGGGTCATTACATCCTCCCCTCCTTAAAAAGATTTCGTCCTCGAAATCAGAACTGAAGTACAAAACAACTGAATAAAATACAACTCATGATTACAAAGATACAACTCAAAACAAATGCGGATACTCTGAGCGCATACGACTCTCTAACTCCCAAGTCGCCTCTGCAGTACCTCGGCGTTGCCATTGCACTAGAACAAGTGGAATGGTCTTGTTTCTGAGCTTTTTCTCTTTCCTACCCAGGATTAAAAGTGGCTGCTCGACATAAGTCAAGTCTTCTTCAAGTTGAACATCTGTCGGACCAAGAACGTGCGATTCATCTGCTACATACCGTCGTAGCAAAGATACATGAAAGACATTATGAATGCTGGACAGATACGGCGGCAAAGCCAATCGATATGCCAAATTTCCAACACATTCCAAGATCTCAAAAGGTCCGATGAATCTTGGGGCTAATTTTCCCTTGAGTCCAAATCTCATCACCCTGCGAAATGGTGAAACTTTAAGGAAAACTTTTTCCCCTGACTGAAACTGTAGAGGTCTACGCTTGGTATTCGCGTAACTCGATTGACGATCTTGTGCAGCTTTAATTCTCTTCTTAATCAATTCCACTACGTCAATCGCTTGTTGCACTAATTCAGGTCCTTGCACTTGTCGTTCTCCTACTTCGTCCCAAAACAATGGAGTACGACAACGTCTACCATATAATGCTTCGAATGGAGCCATACCAATGCTGCTGTGGTAGCTATTGTTATATGCAAACTCCACAAGCGGCAGATGATCATGCCATGCTGGTCCAAAATCCAAAGCACAAGCACGCAACATGTCCTCGAGTGTCTGAATAGTCCTCTCAGACTGACCATCGGTCTCTGGATGATAGGCAGTACTCAAACTCAATGTCGTTCCCAACGCTTTTTGAAAACTTCCCCAGAACCTTGAGGTAAAACGTGGATCTCTGTCACTGACTATACTTGTTGGTACACCATGATATTTAAGAATCTCTTGGATGTATAGTCTTGCCATGCGATCGAAACTATATTCCCGACTATACGGAATGAAATGTGCTGACTTAGTCAGTCGGTCCACAATAACCCAAATGGCATCACAATTCTTAGAAGACAACGGCAAGTGGGTGACAAAATCCATCGTCACATGCTCCCACTTCCACTCAGGGATAGGAAGATTCTGAAGTAATCCTCCTGGTCGTCGATGTTCAGCTTTCACTTGCTGACAAACCAAACACTTGGCTACAAACTGGTAAACACTTTTCTTCATACCTTTCCACCAAAACCTGGTCTTCAAATCCTTATACATTTTCATACTTCCAGGGTGGATACTCAACTTACTCCTATGGGCTTGAGATAAAATCTCGTCTCTTAATTCAGAATCTTCTGGAACTACGATTCTTCCCGACAGACACAAGGTTCCATCTGTTTGGAACGCAAAGCCAGATGTGTTGTCTCCGTTAGCTAACCTTGCTAACTTTTTCACTTTCGGGTCAGAAAATTGAGCTTCTCTGATTTTGGCATACAACTTCGGTTCAGATAAAATGCTCGTTACTCGAATGTGTTCCATTCCTTTCTTATGCCGGAAGTGAAATCCCAGAGAACAACAATCTTGGATTACACTTGATATGAAACTTGTCTGAAGTGCAGATAATCTCACCTTGCGACTAAGAGCATCAGCTGTAAGATTCGCTGATCCTGGATGATACTTGATTTCGCAATCATAATCCTTTAACAAATCCATCCATCTTCTTTGGCGCATATTCAACTCTGCTTGAGTGAAGATATACTTCAAACTCTTGTGATCTGTAAAAATCTCAAATCTCTCTCCGTAGAGATAATGTCGCCAGATCTTCAAAGCAAACACAATCGCTGCTAATTCCAGATCATGAACTGGATAATTCTCTTCATGCTTCTTCAACTGTCTGGATGCATATGCAATCACATGACCATTCTGGGTTAAAACACACCCAAGTCCTAGAAGTGATGCATCAGTGTACACAATGTACCCTCCTGATCCAGATGGAAGAGCTAAAACTGGTGCAGTTGTCAAACGTTGACGCAATTCATTGAAACTATTTTCACAATCATGTGTCCATTCGAACTGCACATTCTTACACGTCAGCTGTGTCAATGGTTTGGCAATCTGAGAAAATCCTGAGATAAATCTCCGGTAATATCCTGCCAAACCTAGAAAACTTCTTATCTCTTGAGCTGATTCCGGCCGTGCCCAACTCAACACTGCTTCGATCTTGCTAGGATCCACTGATATCCCATCTTTGGATATAACATGTCCTAAGAAGACAACTCTGTCGAGCCAAAACTCGCACTTGTTCAACTTAGCATACAGTTGGTGATTCTTTAAGGTTAGCAACACAATCCTTAAATGTTGTGCATGCTCTTCAAGACTACGAGAGTATACCAGTATGTCATCAATAAAGACAATGACAAACTTGTCAAGATACTCCTGGAATACTCGGTTCATCAAATCCATAAATACTGCTGGAGCATTCGTCAAACCAAACGGCATCACTAGAAACTCGTAATGCCCATACCTTGTTCGAAATGCAGTCTTGGGGATATCACGTTGATGAACTCGAAGTTGATGATACCCAGACCGTAAATCGATCTTCGAGTACACTGAAGTTCCTTGCAGTTGATCAAACAAGTCATCAATCCGTGGTAACGGATATTTATTCTTGACTGTTACTCGGTTCAACTGTCTATAATCTATGCAAAGCCGCATAGACCCATCCTTCTTTTTAACGAACAACACTGGTGCTCCCCAAGGAGACACACTGGGTCTAATGTACCCCTTGTCAAGAAGATCTTGTAACTGTTGCTTCAACTCTTTCATCTCCGTTGGTGCCAATCTATAAGGCGCTCTGGAGATAGGTGCGGTTCCTGGTATCAACTCTATCTCCGCTTCCACTTCCCTCTCCGGAGGAAATCCAGGAATCTCATCGGGGAAAACATCAGGAAATTCATCGACAACTGGAATGTTCTTCACGTCGATCACATCCTTCGATACGTCAACAGCATAAATGAGGTATCCTTCTCCTCCTTTCGCTAAAGCCCGTTGTGCCTTTATAGCAGACACTACTGGCATTGGAGGTCGAGCTCCCTCGCCAAAGAAAAACCAATTCTCGTCTCCTTCTGGACGAAACTGAACGAGACGTTGATAACAATCTACCGTCGCTCTATACTTAGTCAATAGGTCGATTCCCATAATACAATCGAAATCTTCCATAGCCAATATCATCAAATTGGCAGACAAGTATTTTCCCTCAAACTCTAACAAACAGTCTACTACAAGTCGCTTAGCTAAAACCTCTTGTCCCATCGGTGTAGACACCGACATCAAAACATCTAATGACACGTAGGGTAGTTTATGCTTCTTAACAAACATTGATGCTATGAATGAATGCGATGCCCCAGTGTCAATTAATACATATGCAGGAATACCACATAAGATAAAATTACCTGCAATGACTCTCTCGTTTTGCTCCTCAGCTTGTTCTTGGTTTAGGGCAAACACTTGCCCTTGAACTCGTGGACGTTGCTGAGATCCTTGTGATATTCCACCACGACGAGAACCTTGAGCAGGAAAACCTTTCTGTTGCACAGTGGCCTCAGACTGTTTTCCACTGTAAGACCCTGCCATAGAACCTCCGCCTACACTCTGATTCTCCAAATTAGGGCAATCCCTCTTCATGTGACCAAAACCACCACAGTTGAAACAAGCACCTGTTACTTTTCGACAATTTTCCGTCTGGTGATTTCCTCCACAGTGGCCACATTGCAGCTTTTTCCTACCAAAGCTGTACAGCCCTCCAGAACCGGAAGAAGAAGATGCAGACTTCTTGAAAGACTGACCCCTCGGTCCCAACGAACTAGAACTTTTGCTAGCTTGCATAGCCTTCCTCCTAGCAATACTGATCTCTGCTTGACGACAACGATTCACTAATCCTTCGTACGAAGTAGGATCGTCACAGACTGAAACCCGATCAAAAATCTCCTGGTTCAAACCATTCAAAAAGTGAGAATATTTGGCTGCAGAATTCTCACTGATGTGAGGAGCGTACGGCAACAGATCCGTAAAACGCTTTTGGTAATCCTCAATGCTCGAATCTCCTTGCTTAATGGTCAACAGTTCCATCTCCTTCGCCTGACGAAGAGCTGGCGGAAAGTGATGATTGATGAAGGCCTGACGGAAATGTTCCCAACGAATCCGCCCATGCTGCTGAACTAGAATGGCAGAAACAGGTTTCCACCATTTCCGAGCTTTTCCTTGGATCATGAAATCAGCTACCTCCATCTTCTCGTCTTCGTCATAGTGCAGCACTCGAAAACACTGCTCCATGATATCGACCCAAGCTTCAGCAACATCAGCATTCTCATCTCCAGTCAACGGTGGAGGTCCAATCTTCATGAAATCCATAATGTTGACACGGTTCCTACGTCTCCTTTCATCATGATCTCGGTGACGCCTTCCGTCACGATCTCTACGACGATGTTCTCGGCCAGCCTCATCGTCGCCATAACGACCATGTCCCACACTTCCGTGACTGCTTCCGTCTCCTGACATCTGAAAGGAAACCAAAATCAACCTCTAAATCCTCAAAACAGAATTACTAATGTCCCAAAAATCTTCGCATGCTCTGATACCACCAATTGTAGCGCCCTTACCCGAGCCACTACTAAACAGACTACTAAGCATGCAACATTAAAACTTAATAACAACAATTAAACAGCGGAAACCAAATACTTAATCATCTTACAACCCAAATTAAAACAGAACAAACAACAGCAGTCTTAAACATTAATACAACCATATCGAAACATAATTCTAAACAATAAAACGATGAACCACATAAAACCTCCACTGGATCACCACCGAAAACTCAACTGCTCTAGCCACTGCCCTGGTCGTCCGAACCGTCCAACCTAAGACCTGCCCCGTGGAATGGGGTGCCCAAGATGAAAACAAGGACGTGAGCGACAATCGCCCAATACGAGAATGTACGAGTATACAAACTGATATGATGCATGCGAAATGCAATATGCTCGGATATCAAGGATCAAGTCAAGAATCTCATGCTCAGTCTAGAGGCGCCTGAGTGTGTAGTCTCTGATCTGCCCTAGGCATGTTTTGGCTCCCACACTCATCATCAAGACGTGGACCTACAATGTCCAGGTCATCAGAGCCCGCGGGTCCCGTCGGACACTGTAGCTCTCGATGCCCCATCGTCCACAATACAGAATAGGGCTGAGCGGCCCCAACAAACGAGGTATATCTCAAAAGATATCAGGCTCAACATGATATGTCATGCATAATATGCCAAAGCAGTAAAACATGTATAATGCAACACATAAATATGCAGCATATAAGTGTGTATACTACGCTTGGATATCTCAGTCAGTACATCACGTACCTTACTAAAACAATCTGACAGAAAGCTCTTAACCTAGACAATACCAACAATATGAAATCACTATCAAACCAGATTCTGAATTACCAAACATGCTATAAAGTTCTTCCTAAAGGCTTTAGGATTATACCTACGTCCGTCGTCAGCCTGCTGATGATGTCTCGATCTCAGCTCACCGACCCCCCTCGAGTCGACACTAGCTCCGAAACTTCCCGACACCAAAGTGCCCTAGAAACTGGCTAGAAAACCTAAGGTAAAAGACTATAACTCTATCTCTGAAGGATGCGGTGTAGGAAACAAAAGAATTCGGCTTCCATTTATAGGCTGCATCCGGACTATTTCAGAAATCCGAATCAATCTTATCTGCCACGTGTCAGAATCTCATTCGTCTGATTGGATTTCTCGAGATAACGTAATCGGAAGTAGATCGGGTTATCCATTTAAAATTCGGTGGATCCAACAGATTAATCCCAAATTATCAATTCGTTAATAATACTTAATTAACAACTCTTTAATTATCTCTTAATTAATACTTCATTCAAAATAAGAATTCGGGTCATTACAGCGTCGGACATCGGCGACACTCTCACCGGTCAACTGAGCCCTGGCCTATCCTCATCGAATGGAAATACGATCGTCGGGATCCCTCTGGAGCCTTTTCCCATAAATGGGATCTTTCTGGGCCTTTTCCCTCCCTATATCCACATTCTTATCCTCATATCCTCATATGCTCAATGGTGTCAATGAAAATACGATCGTTAAGCTCCCACTGGGACCATAACCCTCATGATATCTCCAACATAACATCATTATAGTCACAATTACTTCACTTCCTACAACGTTTTACATTTCCATCACTTTATAAAAATCATGCATTTAATATCCTTTTCCTTTTTAAAACAAGCATGCAACATTTCTTTTAACGTTATCGTTTTCTCATAAAAATCCATAAACATTTTAACATATTAAAAATCCATAAACATTTAAAATGACATTTTAACATCAAAACATTTAAAATAACATTTTGACATATTAAATCATAAACATATAAAATTCCCTAAACATTTAAAATAATCATTTTAACTTGTAAAATTCCATAAACATTTAAAATAATCATTTTAACTTATAAAATTCCATAAAGATCCATAATCATTGAAAATAATCATGTTGTCACATAAAACAGTATTCAGGGTACTGCCAAGACGTTTACTAATTTTTAGGTGTAAAATGATCGTTTTACTCCTGGACGTAAAATTTCACGTTTTCGACTTTTCCTTAATTTTATTGACTCTAACATGTCCCAAATAATTATTTAAGGTTACATGAATTTTCTCATATTTTTATTTAGGTTAAATCGAGGGCTTTTAAATTAATATTTAAATGTGACGTATTAATGCGTTTTAATCTCGAATTAAACCAAACCTTGACATAAAATTTCCAAATTAAAAACTTAGCCTTTTAATAATTATTTGAGCTTAAATATAATTCTTCATAATTTTATAAAGCTTAAACTAGGCTTTTCAATTAATTCGTTAATTAGCGTTTCGTGCGGCGATTAAATCCCGGATAAATCCAAAACTCGTTATTTTGATCCCAAACTTTTAATATAACATTTTTAATATTTATTCTACCCTTCCAAGTCATGAGCCACACTCGTGGACCCATGGATTCATTTTTAGCCCTTAAAATCTTGTTTTTGACCCCTAATAAACCACCCGAGCCATCTCCCGATTTACTCAAGCCACGCCCGAGCTACCTCAAGCCAAACCCTAGCAAACCCACCTAGGGACCTCCTTGACCTACCCTAACCCTTGGACCTAGCCTCTGGCTCGCTCAAAGCCCTGCTGTACAGTAGACCATTTGTATATATGTGTGTGTGTGAGGTGTTCTAGCTGGTGTTAGGTTTCCTAGCTGCCTTAGGACTCTACCTGCCCTTACCAACTGAGCACCCACGACCCTTATTTACCCTAGACCAGTCCCAGAACCGAGCCATCCCCAGCCCCAGTACCTGAACCCCGCAGCAAGGTACTGTACATGGACAGCACTTGTGCGCCCCCTTTTGAGCGCAAGAGTCTTACTTTGCGTAGGAATCTTTGCAGCAACCACCATCGAGCCCTAGCCTCCCTGACCAACTTTGGACCACCCTGAGCCCCCGTCTGGACCGCCCTAGCCATCGCCTGAACCACCCTAACCAACCCTCTAGCCCTTCGAAATTTGCAGCACTCGGCTGCAACAAAAACATGCAAGGGAAGAGTCCATGTGATCATGGGCTCTTCCTAGCTAGGACCCTACCAGACCCTAGACTAGCCCCTTACCAAGCCCTAACCATCCCTGGCCGAGCCCACCAGCAGCGAACGCCTAAGCCGCCCCCTTTGATCAAACCAAACCATAATTCGATTCCCGCTTGCTCGATTCGTTTTTGTTGTGTTTGTGTGAGTGTTCTAGGCCCTTAAACTTGTATAAAACCAGCCCTTTTCAATTCATAATCATGGCAGCCCCTTATATACATGTAAATCGTGATTTTTGGATCAAAACCAAGCTTTAAAAATCCACCTTTGATGCATGTACGAAAATATATCAAGGTGTTCTATTTTTTCATGCAATTTATAAATAAATACATAATATGATGTGATGATGAGTAAAGAAAGAATATGACGTGGCTTTGCGTGTTTAACGCACGATTTCTCGTTGACGATTGCGAAGAATGGCGACGACAACCTAGGCTTGATTTTTCCCTTGAATTTTCGAAAGTTTCCTCTTCAAAACCTTTGTGTGTGCCGTGAGGTTTATGGAAGAAAGGAGTTCTGAATTTGTTGGGGAAGGGGCGTGTGTTGTGTGTGGGTTATGGGGTGATTTTAGGCTTTTAATAATCAATTAACCCACTAACAACGGCTTAGGCTCATTAGCAAAGTTAATTAAGCCCAAATAACCCATTAGTGTTTAATTAAAATATTAAAAATAATTTTGTTTAAATAAGTTTGTGAATTTAATAGTCGGGTTGTCAAAAAGTTCGTTTTTTTTTTTTTGCAAAACCAATACCGATTAAAATTACGTCCCGGCGTATAAAACCACCTCAAAACTTCTTATTTTCAAAAATATGACAGAGCATCGTTCATATTTTAAATAATTAAAAACAATTATTTAATAAAAACAGTTTACGTTTTTCAGCCCTCGGTCTCCGTTCCTCGATCGCAACTCGAATAACCTTTAAAAATATATTTTAATGCAACCATGTAGAAAAGTATATTTCTAAACATGTCAATATGCATAACAAGATTAATCCATGCAATTAAAACATTTAATCAAAATACAAAAGAATTTAATAATTTAAATGCATGTGGTTTACGTGGACCTTTAATTTTCGGGGCGTTACACGAATGGTGTTCATGCTACAATATTTTAGATCATTATATGTGTTGCACACTTCTTCAAACTCTCGTAAATGCATGTATGGATTTTCGGAATCTAAGCCATGAAAGTTGGGTAAAAGTTGGATAATACTAGGCTTAAAATTGAAATGAGATGCATCAGGTGGAAAAACTAGACATGAAGGTGCACTAGTACGTGTAGGATTCATGTGATCTCTAAGTGTTCTTCGTCTATCATGATCATGTTGAGATTGAATTTCATCTTCATTTTCTTTGATGGGTTCTTCCGTCATGTTTTGTGAAAATAAAGGGTTATTTCGAATGAGTCGACCACTAAGTGTATGTGACCAAATGCACATGCAAATGCAAAAAACACAAAAAAAAAACAATAAAAATTCAAAGAAAGAAAAACAAATTATAAACAAAATTAAATAAACTTGAAATTAAATTATACTTCCCCGGCAACAGCGCCAAAAACTTGATGCGACTTTGATTGTTGCACTCCCAAGAGCAGGTTGTCCACAAGTAATATAATTCGATGAGTCTGAATATCGTATCCACAGGGAAGCTAAGGTAATTACAAGTCCACTACAATGTCTTTTGTTTTGTTTTTTTCTTTTTCTTTTAATTGTTTGAATATTTAATTGATAATTTTTAATTGTTCAAATTTTAATTTAAGTAGTTGAGATTAAAGGATCCACTCTTGGTATTTTAATAAAGTTAACATTAATGAATATTATTGAAATCCACTTAATAAAATGGTTCCAATATATTAAATAATCTTATTTATATTATGTTATATATTATTATCTTATAAGTATATAATATATACCAAAACTTATAAATGTTGTCAAGTATTTATTGTTCTATATATATATATTTATAAACACTAAATCAAGGTTCTCACTTTAAATGGTTGGTAAAACCAAACTAACATTTAAATGGTACCAATAAATTAATATTATGATATATTGATGTATAATAAATCAAGACATCCACTTTAAATGGTTGTTAAATCAAACTAACATTTAATGGTTCCAAGAATTTAATATTATGATATATTCATATATAATAAATCAAGACGTCCACTTTAAATGGTTGGTAATACCAAACTAACATTTTAATGGTTCCAAGAATTTAATATAACATATAGCAACAATAAATCAAAACTGTCACTTATAAGTAAGGTATAATAATGCTTAAAGAAATAAATATAACATAAACAATAAATAATGATTAAATAATATAAAACATAGATTCTTACCTTTTAATAACTTTATTATCCGCCAAGAGTTTTACATTTTCATCTCAACTTTGGGAAGTTAGCTACTTACTATTCAAAGTGTAAAACTTTGAATATGAAATTAAGATGCTAATTATATTTAATTGAAGAAATAAAGGAAAAACAAAGAGAGAAATATTATGAACTCAAAGGTTTGTTCATAGAATGAGGGATATCTCAATACATTACAATGCACCCCTATTTATAGCCAAATTTGGGGAGACAACCACAAATAAAATATTATTTTTTTACACATAAGTCTTCATTGGTGTTCTAAGAAATTATGTTATCATACACATCACTTTTGAAAATCTTCTCATCCGAATTTTCTTTTCCACATAAAACAAAACATGTAGATAATTCAGCTGTTTGAATTGTGATATTTTTTTTTACCATTTGACCAAGTAATTTGAGAGATATGATCAAAATGCTAGAGCATGGTAAAACTGCAACTCCTTTGATAACTTTATTTGTTGCTTAATTAGATCCCAATTGTGAGAAGATTTTTATCTCATGCTTGTTACCAATATTGTAGATATTATCATCAACTTTCTACAGGTCCAAGAATCATCTTAATCCCCATTTACAACGCCAAGGTTATTCTTGTTTTATCGAACTTGTAAAAATAGTAAAACCTTATAATTACACAATAACTTATTTTTTATACAATTTATTATAAAACATATAATATTTAAACATTTAATAAAACAAAAACTATAAATTTATATTATAAAACATTTAATTAATGTTCAATTTTTATGTTTATCACACACAATAAACGAAGAATAAATATTTCGTATAACTCCATAATTCAAAAATATAGTCTTGGCCAAGCTACGTCAATATCTAGAAAAGCAAATTAGTTCATGAGGAAATACAATCTAAAAATAAATATGTTTTTCATCAATAAATTAGAAAAACGAAGAAAAGAAGAAACAATATAGAAAGGATGGAAGTCGAATCGCGTCTCCGTCCCTGGAATATACTTTCTTCAATCTTCAATCTTCAATCTTCGTCTTTCTTCTCTTCTTCCGTTCTTATTCTGTTGTTCTGAATGTTTTCTTGTGGATAAGCTTCATACGGTGATGGTTGTATATGTGTTGTTTGGAATGAAGATTATTAAAATCTTTATTTTAAAGTCCTATGGCTTTAAATAAAATAAAAGGGGTCAGAGACTAAGGTTTTATATTTGTACAATGGGGTACATATTCCAGCTAAACGACGTGGGAGAAATTTGACCTCTGGAGCTATTGCAATCTGATTATAACATGAATAGTTATCTAAAAATAATAATGATGATAAATTTCAAGTTTGTCAAGTATTTGATTGATAAAAAGAAGTGGAAAATGATCTTTTCTCATAGCATTATTTAATTTTCTACCGTCAATACATACACGCCAACTAGACATAGTACGAGTAGAAATCAATTCATTCTTTTCATTCTTCACCCATATCATTCCTCCTTTCTTAAGCACCAATTGCACAGGTGAGACCCAAGAACTATCAAAAATAGCATATATGACACCAAGATTTAACAATTTCAATACCTTAGCATTTACTACTTCTTTCTTTGCTAGGTTTAACCTCCTTTGATGATCAGCGTAAGACGTATATGACTCCTCTATTAAAAATCTTATGCATTCATATAGTGAGACTAATTCCATTAATATTAGATATTGACCACCCTAAGCCAGTTTTCAATTCTGTCAAAACTCTCAACAGTTTATCTTTTTCATCTAAAGTAAGAGATGACGAGATAATTACATGATAAGTCAGTATTTCGCCTAAAAATGCATAAAACAAGTGTTTAGGTAATTTCTTGAGTTCATGAGTGACTTGTGGTACCTCGTTAATTGTCTCCTTCAACATATCTTAATTTTTCACATCAACCACTATTTCCTTTGGCAAAATATTGAGAGCCAGGATTTTCCCTCTGAGTTCCCAATCATCATCATCTTCATCTTCATCTACTCAGTGTCAAACCATCTAGACACCTCTCCAAAAGTCTTCACCCAAGGCTTTTCTTGTACAATCAATACTCTCCCAGTGGCTAAAAATGATCTCCCAAATATTAAAGGTGCATCTTGATCTTCCTCCGTATCCAAAATCATAAAATCTACTGGGAAGATGAATTTGTCCAACTTTACAAGTAAATCATCGATTATCCCACGTGGATATGTAATCGACCTATCGGCCAATTGCAAGGTGATAGTGTTAGGCTTCACTAGGCATTAAATTACTACTTTCAATTAAATCACATACATACTGAGAACCACCAATAACGCAAGGGATGGTAAAGCTCCCTGTATATTTTAATTTTTGCGGTAGCTTCTTTTGGATAACGGAATTGTACTCTTCAGTTAACTTTACAATATGGTATTCTTGAAGCCTTCTCTTATTTGACATTACATCTTTGATGAATTTGGCATAATTGTGCATTTGCACCAAAGCATCAGCAAATGAGATGTTGATGTAAATTTTCTTGAAGATTTCAAGAAAATTAGAAAATAGTTCATCTAATACTTTCTTCTTGAACCTTTGAGGATATAGAAGATTAACCTTAGGTAAAGACTGTTGTTCAGATTCAATATTTTTCTCAGTTTTTCCTTCACTCTTAACTAATACTTCATCTACCTTCTAGTCTACATCATCTGCCTCCTTAGGATCCACAATCCCAACTTCCTTGCCACTCCTCAAAGTCATGTCCATACAATGCTCCTTCGGATTTGCTTATGTATTGCTATAAACCTGACCTTTTTTTTTGTCTTTCAACGCACTTTCAAGCTGGATTATATGCAGTTCTAACGAATTCATCGTGGAACCCATATTATCCATATGCATCTCAATGTTTTGAAGATGAGATTATGTCTTTTCCATTTTTTTATTAGATTCAGCCACAAAAGTTACCACCAAATCCTCAAAATATGGTTTCCCTTCACCCTATTGGTTATTGAACCTCGGAGGGAGGATTCATCACATTTCTATTTTTGGCATAGGAAAAATTTTCATGTAAGTAAACTAGGATTATATTGATTAGGAATAAGATTACCTCGATAGCCTCCATGCCCATGATTGTTAATATATTGAGATGTTTTCACATTAGGCTCTTCTTCAATGGCTGATGTAGCTACTTCAACAGTGAATTGGCTTCCTTTGTTCATGGCTGTAATCTATATGATCAATGCAGAAACTTGTGCAATAAGTGACGTGATAGGATCTACTGCATAGGCTCCAACATACCTCTTCAATCCATATCTTTCACTAGGCCACTGGAAATTGTTAATGGTCATTTTCTCCAACATCTCATAGGCTTGAGCAAGAGTTTTGACAAAGATAGTTCCTCTAGCAGTAACATCAACCGATGTCTTAGATGGTGTGTTCAGCCCTTTATAGAATTGCTTGATCTACACTCAATCTTCGAAGTTATAGTTCGGTCATCTTCTCAGTAGATCCTTCAAACATTCACATGCTTCATAGAGCTACTCAAATTTTGTTTGCCTGAAAGTACTAATTTCAATATTCGCAGACTTCATAGGGGAAAAATATTTTTCTGACAACTTTATAGTCATGTCTTCCCATGTAGTTATGCTCCTGAATGGTAATGTTTGGAGCCAGCTCCTCGCTTGATCCCTAAGAGAAAACGGAAACAAGCACATTCTAATGATATCATAAAAAACACCATTAATTTTTACCGTGTCTGCAATCACGGATCTGCAGTCGCTGCTCCTACAAAATGGTTCTGCTGAACCATGTTAATCAAGACTAGCTTTAACTCGAAATTGTTGGCAGTGATATTTCCACGAGCTATGCAAAAATAGTGTGTTGATCACGGGCTTGAAGTGATCTCTGATGGGTATTGCCGCATGAGGTGGGTTTTAGTTTTTTTCTCTATCTTTAGCCATGGCATTGAGTTCCTCTCTTCATGATTTTCTTAATGATTTCGCAGTTTTCTCTATCTCAAGATAAAAAAGCAACGAGTTGATGCTTTGAGTTTTTCACATAAACTACAAAAAACAGAGGAAAAAAATGAACTAATAAAAATAAAAATGACTCTAAATTAAAATCAATACTAATTAATAACAATATTGATTTAAAATTTAAATAAAACACTCTTCGGTAACGATATCAAAAACTTGTTGCATATTTTTCTGTTTGCAAGCGCACGATGTCAAGTTTTAATATAAGATAAGTAAATTATAGCTTCCACGAGGAGTGTATATTCAAAATTAAATCAAGTAGTGTGATTAAAATAGTCTAATTATTTTTAGAAAAATCTATGAATTCTCAATTATTCGTGAATAAATAAAACACAATTCAAGCACACAGCCTAGAAAAATTCAGTGAGATAATGAATCAAGATATACCATTTTACTTGGTCTCCATTACATTTAATTTGTTATTGATAAATATACTATCAAAATCAAATCATTTATCAACCAAGAACATAAATCTTTCTATTCTCTTTCCCAAGTAATAAATAGAAATGTATTATTTATTACTGATTTTTATATTGCTACTTCAAAATCTAGTACCAAACAATAGATGTAAACAATGTTCTTACTAAGATTTCAAAGAGATTATACGTTTTCCTGGCAATATAAACACCCAATGATGTGTTTCCTACAATCTTAATTTCAATCCCACTCCCCAGTGATAAATATCAATTATTGGTTCAATAAAATTATGGACAATAATTTGAAAGCATTAAGAATAAGCAAACACATATAAACGAAGAATAATAACCTATATAACTCAAAATTCAAAAAAATAGTCTCGACCAAGCTACGACGATCTCTAGAAAAGCAAATTAATTCATAAAGAAATATGATTCAAAACTAAACATGTTTTTTATCAATAAATTGGAAAAATGAAGAAAAAAATAAATGAGAAAAAAGGATGGAAGTAGAATTATGTCCCCATCCTCGGAATATACGCTCTTCAATCTTTGCTCCTCATCTTCCATTTCGTCTTCCACTCTCTTTCTATCGTTCTCAATGTTTTCGTGTGTGTATGGCTGTGTATATCCGCCCAAAGCTAGGGCTCCACAATTTATATTTACGAGAGTCTAAAAAATCTGAGTGCAGTACGCCGCGTCGCTTGCGGCCACGCGCTTACTTCTGTCTGGGTGTGTTGCATGTGCTCGACCACATGGTTGTGCGCTAGTTATGCGCGATTACATGCCTTGCTCTCTCTTGAGGACTTATTTTCATCTCTCTCGCCCGACTGCATGCTTATATCGTGCGGCTGCGGGTGTCCTCTTGCCTCACCCTCTTGTTCACATCTTCAAATTTTCCTTTTCATTCGATTGCACGTCCATTTAGCCCCAATATGAGTATATTACCTAGATTCCTGAAATCACACTAAAACAACAAAAAAGACGCATAATTATGCCCAACACTAGCATAATTCATAACAAAGTTAGGCTAATTTAAGTGCTAAAGTTGCACTTATCACTAGTGACCAATTATTTGGTATTCATTTTCATATTTTATTTAGTTCTAACATTGTTGCAGCATTGCATGTGTTTTTAGTAAATTGCATGTGTTTTTAGTAAATATATTAAATCTAGATATGATGCTTTAGTTCAATATATTTATGTCATGAAAGAAAAATAAGGAAAATATTTTTTTTATAAATTTCTAAAATATTTTTATTTGCTTTTGTTTTAGATCATAGACATAAATTATATGGTTTACAAGAAATGCTAACATTATATTATTATTCTTTAGACCCTCCTAAGGAAACAGTTTCATCTGCCTCATATAACACCAAATATGGTAGACAAATTGTTCCATTTGAACCGCAATCCACTACCACTAGTAATATCATTTCTAAACTTATTACAATTTTTATTAAAAGAATATACAAAAACGTCCACAAATATCCTCAAGTTCCAGTCAGGAACATTAAATTTATTTTACCACTATTTTTAATTTTAGTTATTCAGATGAGAACACTTTCGACATATTGCGATGATTTTCACAAAAAATACAAGTATATCCAATTTTGTCTATAAGAACAAAAAAATTCTAGTTTGTCCCGTTTCAACTATTGCAATGGAGCAAACTTTTACTATAGTAGAAAATATATTAGATGAGAGAAGTTCTAGCATAATGTCGGAAAATTTGGAAACTCGGTGTTTGCTCAATGATTGATAAAAAATGGCTATCCGAAAAAAGATTTTAAAAGTGATTAAGAAGACAAAAATAGAACCGAGAGAACACTATAGTTTTAATAGAATTCCTTGTATTTCTAATATTTGGGTTGTTTGATAACTGATATTCAACAGAATTAAAATATTTTAAGATAATGAAAAAATTGTGTAAAAAGCATAGAAGCTTGTGACCGTAAATCACAGGAACTGGTCTTCGCCCTTTCGTTCTTTGCGAGATTTTTCTTTTCGAGGTATTTTGTACATGACGAAGGAATCATTCATACATGTAAAGGGATTGGCGTGGTTACAATTAGGGTGCAAGAATTGGGTTTTTTTTATTTCGATTGATCCTTGATTATGTTTGTGATATCGCTAGAATTTACCGTTTGAAATTGTTTGAATGCTTGTGAAATCCACTGTTTCTATTTAATTTACAATTGAGTAGTTGTGGGGATCAAGAGGAGTAAAACAACAGCAATGGAGGAGCAATTCATACTCAGAGTGCCGCCAGCTGTTGCGGAGAGGATAGAGCGGCTGTTGAATGACCCCGCTTCTTCTTCCGAAGACAAGTCCATGGATTTATCCTTTTCGGGTTGGTCTCACTGTAACTCACCTTCTCCTCACCCTCGCTCAATATCGTGATTTTTTAAGCGTCAAAACCCTTTTTGGGGATTGGTATCACAATTACAGGTTTTAATAATTCCACTGGAAAACGAACTCGAAACCTGTGAAATTAAAGACTAAGTCAGTGTTGTGGAATTTTTGCCTTGCCTGCGTGGGTTATTAATGTTTTCTAGGAGACTGTGAACTTGATACTCCATTTAACTTTTTGTAAGTTTTAGAGATTAGAGACTATGCATTTCGATTAGATCCTGTGTTTCCTATCAGTTGAACTATGCATTTCATTTATAGAGCCTTTTGTCTTAGATGGGATTGAAAGAAATGTAAAATGAAATAATTTCAGAGCTCTTTGAGGTAAAAGACGCTTTCCTTGGATTGCAATTATTTTAGTGAGTTGGTCATTGACTCATCCTGCTTGCTATTGGTCATTCTTCAAGCACGAAAAAGGAAGAAGTAGAATGATTTAGTTTTGCTTTTTAGCTCTCAAATTATGGTTCTTTTCATATTTTTTTTATTTTTAATAATCCATCCTGGAAATTTGTCGCTACTGTCATCCTTGTCTTCAAAATATGGTGACCATCTAAATCCTTTTTATTATCATCTTCTTTCAATTCTATCGTTGTTTTCACATGCCAATATATTTGCTGAAATGAAAATGCATTTACACATGAAAACTGGTTGATTATTTTACAGATGTCATTTCATACCACCCGTGAAGTATTTACTATTGTCCTAAACAATTAACTCTTTCCTACTGAACTCTCTTTTTGGGAACCTATGTCACTCTCATATTTTACTAATAACCAAGCCTTTGAGGAGTAACTAGCAAAATGACTAACCCTTTTTGCTGATTAGTAATTCCTGATTTATAAAGGAAACTTTGGGGATGTTTACATAGGACCATTGAATTCGAATTTAATGTTATATCAATTGGTTTGCTGCGATATGGCTTATCTTTATGTCAGAGGATGGAAGGACGGGCAAATTCATTATAGGAAATGACCACTTCTCTGCTTCTCTCTTGGATCTTCCCACTGTTGTGGAATCATATAAGACTTATGACGACAATGTGTTGATCAAAACTGCAGACATTGGTCAAGTAGGTGTACTTCTCCTTATTAGTTATCAATCTTATAAGATTGCTTTAGCTGTGATTAGGCTTGTTAACTATAGAGAGTTGTGCAGATGATAATGGTGAGAGAGGACAGCGACAATATTCCTGAATCATTAGAGCACAGACATGGCCTTACACCACCAATGAGGGATGCTCGGAGGAGAAGATTCCGCAGAGAGCCAGATTTAAATGTGCTAGTAACTTTAAGCCAAATTAAATTTTATCTGCCGCTTTATATTCAGTTTTTTCCTGAAACAGACCATAGAGTTTCATTACTAGGTGTTCTATAAGCTTTTGTAAATTATTTAACATTGTCGTAGCTTGATTCTAATTGACATTGTAGAAGTCAAAGGAGAGGAATTGTTGAACATATAACACATTGTATAGAGTACAATGGGGATTTAAATTCTAATAATTAGGGCATATAAAAATCCTTTTGTATCAAAAATAGAGAATAAAAAATCATATCTGATTGCCTAAATCGATCTTATCCAATATATACAAATTTAAATTTTAAATTATTTCTACACTCCCCTCAAACTTGGTAAATGTTGATGAGACCAAGCTTGCATACAAGAAACTCAATGATTGACAATCTTTTTTTAAAAAGATTTGCTAGTTGGTGAAACGTATGCACATTGTCCAAGCTTAGAATCCCTTCATCCACCTTTTCTCTATTGAAGTGACGATCAACGTGTATAATTGACTTGTTATCTATTACTATTATTAAGGTAGAGAACCACATAATAATCATCTAATATAAAAGTAAAATTACACTATATATTAAATTGATAAACGTGTACACATCACATGCAAGAATCACTAGTCAAAATAAAGTTTCATAGGGTCTTCACGCTGAATTCTCAGCTCCTTCATTGCTCTTTTTATCCAGATAAGTTTACATACCCATGAGTAATAGCTCCATACTCTGTTTCTGCACTGCTGCTTGCGACAACTGACTGTTTCTTGCTTCGCCATATTATTAAATAAACCAATGAGTAATAGCCCAATCAACATCGGTGAAAGCACTTACTGTTCTATCATCGATCTTTGCGAAGAATAACCCTCTCCCAAGATTTTGTTTCAGATATCTCATAATTCTATAGACAACATTGAGATGACCTTGACATGTTGAGTTCATGAATTATTGGCTCACTGCAAAGGCATATCAGGACGAGTGTGTGAGAGGTAGATGAGTTTTCAAGCCAAGCGCTGATAACTTCATTTATCAATATACTTCATGCATTTTTGTCTTGTCTCCAATTAAATAGGAGTATTGCTTGGGTTACATCCCAACATTCCAGTTTCCTTCAACAGATCTAAGGTGTATTTCTCAATGAGACTAAAATGCCTTTTTTGCTTTTTGTGATTTCGATGCCTAGAAAGTATTTCAGTATTTCAAGATCTTTAACTTCAAATCTCTAGACATCATTTTCTTGATTCCTCCAGTTCTTTAGCATCCTCTCCGATGACAGTGATATCATCAACATACACCATCGTTGGAGTGTTTAATAAATAGTGTATAATCTGCTTGTCCTTGAGGCTTGAACATAACCAAAGGCTTTTATTACCTTGGAGAATCTGTCAAACCAAACACGAGAAGATTGTTTCTGCTCATAGATGATTTATTGAGTCTACAAACTGTGTTATCTCCCACTTTTTTGAACCCTGGAGGTTGAATCATTTACACCTCCTCTTCATTTAGGAATGCATTCTTTATGTAAAATAATGAAGGGTCCGATCAAGACTAGCTACAAGATATAAGAGAATTTTCATGGTGTTTAGTTTGGCAACCAGAGCAAAGGTTTTGGTGTAATCAATTCCATATGTTCGAGTGAAATCTTTGGCGATCGAATGGCTGCGACAGCAAACTGTTGGTGTGAGGACAGAAACACTGGTATCCCTTTGGAGATAGTGAATACCCAAGAAAGACACTTTTAAAGCATGAAGATGAAATTTCATCCTATTATGATCATAGATATATACAAAATCCATAGAACAAAAGATTTTTAGCGGAAGGTCACTGGATCTGGAGATATGAAGGTAGGACTTGTGGAAGAGAGACAATGGAGTGACAAAGTTAAGTGGGCGACTTGGGAGACGAATGATGAAATAGGTAGCCGTGAGAATAGCATCCCCCAAGAGATATTTTGGAACATTCATGGTAAACGTTAGGGCACAGGAAACTTCCAGGGATGGCAATTTTTTCGTTTAGATACTCCATTTTGTTGTGGAGTATCAACACACATCAAGTAATCACCCAGAATGGCATTGGTGTATTCTTTGTCATTATCAGTGCAAAGAGGCCGGATATTGGTCTGAAATTGGGTGTGAATAGATTTTGAACGTTTTGTTGGTTTTTGATTTGTCATGAAGTAGATACACACATGTTACCCGTTGTATGATCATCAATGAACATAAGGAACAATCTTTTTCTATGAGATATGAGAATTTGCAGGAATCTCAAAGATTAGCGCTTGGCGGTAGGCGGTAGGTTGCCGCCCGCGTGCCACTTTTTAGAACATTGCCAAGATGTTATTGTCATGACATTAACAAATAAAGATAGAGTCGGATGCCTCAGAAACTATGATCCAAGGGATGCAAGTTTATGAGAAGAAAGTGATGGAATTTTATGAGATTAGGTTTTGGAGCATGAGCCTGTGGTGGTGCTGGAAGAGGCACTGAGAAATTTTTGATTGATGAGACGACGGTATTGTTCGATTTGAGGGATTTGCTCCCTGGTTGAAGGAGCATGACTGCCAGAAACAATAGGAGGTTCTGGGCTGGATTGAGCAATGGAGCCGAGGACAGAATTCTTTCCTTAGGTTGCTAATTCGCTGATTTCCCATAAATATCCCGACATTTATCGTTCATGTACTATGGCTAGGTCGGTGACAATGATCACACCAGGGTCGTTTCCCGGACTGCCCCCCTTGTGTGCAGTTTCTAAGACGCTAAAGCAGACACTTCCAGGGCTGATTTAGGTGATGAAATAATTTCATCGTTAAGACTTAAGCATCACTTTACGGCGACCTTCCTCGCGCGGTGAGAAGGAAAGGGATTCCAAGAAGCAACTAGGTCTCGAGCTTCATCCGGATTTCGATTGAGTCCATCCAGAAAGTCAAAAACTCTCCTTTCGAGTTTCCTCCCTTTTTTGACCATGCATTCAGTGCATAAGGTACTGTCATCCAGAAATGAATTAAGTTCTTGCCACAGATCTTGGAGTTCAGAAAAGCGTTAGAGTCACACAATAAGATCCTTGCTTCATCTCCTTCAGTTTGGAAGGATCTCAAAATATTTGAGATGCATTCCCAAGATCAAAATACATGCGACAAGCGGCATCCCAGACCTTTTTCGCCGTCTGGAACCAAAGGTATCGGAGGCTAATGTAGGGCTCCATGGAGCATGCAAGGACTATTGCATTTTCAGCCAACCACTTTTTGTAAGAAGAATCAGATTTGTCCGGAGCAGGGAGTTCACCATTAAGATAACCCAATTTTCCACGACCACGTATCACAATCTTCACAGACTGTGTCCATTGCAAGTAATTCTTTCCGTTGATTTTATGGTCAGTGATGTGAAGGGACTAAATATCACTCTCGGACAGAGGAGCGGCTGCCATCGAATCTTTAGACCTGGTTAAAAAGAGAATGATGTGTTAAATCGGAAAAAAAAGTATGGGATTTCAGCGATAGGTAAGTGAAAGCCCAAAAGAATGTCACAACAATTAGAGTACTGGGTTGAAGAGTGAATATCGCAGAGCTGAAATCTGCAGAAAAAATATATAATTGAGATGAAGCAGTGATGAAGTCTGCTAGGAAATTTTGAGAAATTAGAGCCTGAAAACTGATGCAATGTAAAAGTCAAAGGAGAGAACAATTTTTGTATATTTTATTTATGAATATACTATACATTATATGGAGTACAAAATCCTATCTTAACGAAAATAGAGAATAACAAATCCTATCAGATCACCTAAATTGATCTTATCCAATATATACAAATTTAAATTAAATTATTTGTGCAACGTGTTTGTGAACTATAATTTTTTAATTTTGTGCTGTCTCTGTTTACATTTTGCAGCCTGAGGTTGTACGTCGTGTAGAGAAAGATTTACAGAACATCATGGCTGGTGGAACAGTTGAGAATATTGATATCCTATATATTTTTTTACACACTCTCTCTACTTCTCTCGTTGTTTGTGTTTGTGTTCTGTGTCTTTTTGCGGTGTGCGGGTTTTTGGGCATGATGATTGCATGAGTTCCTGGAAAGTTACTGTGGTGTAAGGAAAAGCCAAATCATATACCAAAATACTCATTTCTAGTTTCTTTTGAAAAGTCTAGTTATATAGATTTTGATTTTCTAGTTGTAAATCTCCAGAATCCATCATATGGGCAAAGACCTTTTTATTATAATGTACTTATCAAATTCCTTTTTTTAGTTTTAGACCCTTTGGTAACAAAGAACTCTATTACTCCCTATAAGTCACCAAAATTGGGATGCTCTGTTTTATTAAATGCTTGTGAGTTGACGACTCTATTTCCACACTCCTTGACATTTTATTACGCATTGAAATGGCTGAGCAAGATGAATATGATGAAAATGCCCGTAGTGCAAGTAAGAAATCAATCGCTGCACCTTTAGCAAAGCCCGTTGTGCCTGAAGCTGGGTTGATTGGTGTGGAGCCTGATGGGAGTGATTCTGATGACACTGATGACTCAATCTAAACCAAAGGACTGTCAGCATAATGTGATATCTCTCCTTACACCTGTGATGTCTTCAATGGCCTTCAGAAAATTCCGTTTCTATCACCTTTATAGCTGCAAGTGAAGTAATGGATGGTTTTCTACTGTTAATATATTGCAGCTTTTTTCCTGAATTATGCTCCCCATAAGTGGAATGTGATAAACTTGAAAATTGATAGTTTTATGGACGATATTGCATGTCCATTGATTTGTAGTTGAATTAGACTGGTTTTTGTATTTTTGACGTGAGATGCATGAATTTTGTTGTTGAGCCTCAAGTGTAGCTTAATGTGCTTTGCTGTACAAGTGGAGAAAAATATCCATTTTTCTTTTTCTGTAACGTATATTATTTGATGTTCAATGCTACCCAGCAAGCAGTTTGTTTGCCAATGTATTTGTTATTTTCCTGTCTTTCGCCTACCTACTCAGAAACTCCTATCTATGTGCAGCGAGCTCTGTTATTGTTTTCTTGGTACGGTGGGGTTCATCATTTATGATGGAAAAAGATTTGGTCGATCAAAATTTTGAAACTTTCAAGTATTATATTAGCCTATAGATGTGCATATCCTTTATCAGATGTTTTGGGTTGTTACTTTGAGTTTGCTACTGCAGATCTTACTGTAAACTGCCTGTTTGATATTCTTGAGAAGAAGAATTCATGGTAGATTCTTCTAGGTGTATGTCGGCAGGTTCTGATCTTTTCGGTTGTTAGGAACTGTCGCTTATTTGATTCTTATAATAAAGTCCTACTACAATTTTGCTTGCTGCCAATAGCTGAACTTTTTCACATTTGCTGTCCGAATACCTGTGAATCAATGTCGTCATTATTTGTGAAACTATTGCTCGAGTTTGTTAGTCTTTCCCTTTGGTTTTGGCAGGTTCTCCAAAGCTCCGATCAGTGAAGAATTCATAATATTTGTGTTTGTCATGTCTAGTAGTTATTTCATGCATTTCCTTGAGCACTGGGGATTGGGGAAAGAATACTGTGCTTCATATGGTATATTAGCATGATATGGAGTTTTATGTCTGACCCTATAGTGCATATATGACCTGCTATTTTGGGTTGAGAATAATTCTAGCAAGCTGATTATGTAAAATAATAGTAATTGGATGATGATTCTAGATATCATATTCACATAGATCGATGTTTAGATACTAAAATGTGAATTATTTTTTCAAATTTACGTTAATCAAATTCAAGTTAGATGAGATAAATTAATTAAAATTAAATTAAATAATTTAAATAAATTAATTAAAGCAAAAATTTTAAACTATTAATTTAGACGAAAATTCAAATTATTTTAAAACGACTGAGACGCATAATAGTACAGAGATAATTTTATAATCTACGTGTCAAATTTAATAAATTAATTACTTAATTAATGACAAAATTCTCAAAATTACTTATTAAACATTTCTTAAATTAATAAACTTAATTAAATTTAACAGTTCAATTATTCATATCTAGATTTAATTAGATTCAACCACATTAAGTCGCCGTGAAATTTCAGTTTTTCAATCTAAAGTCACACATTGAAATCGAATATTATTTATAATCAGTTTAACCATAAGTTGATTGATATAGTTAAGCAAATATTAATATATCGCCTTCCAGTTTAGATTAACCAACAAATATTCAATTTAATTGGTCAGATTAAAAGAACACATAATAAACAATATCAATTAATGAGTTAAAATAGATAATAAAATCGAATCAAACTCAAAACATAAAAAATAACTTGTCTCGGTCCTATCGTGACCTTAGTCTATAAAAATCTACTCCATAAATTCAAAACAAAAGTGAAAACTCATGTTTAAATTCATGGAAGAAAACATAATCAAGAAGGAATAAGAAGAATTCTCAGTAATTTTGGCATGTTGAGGTCTTCCTCTACATTCCACATCTTCCTCTCTATTGTTGTCTTCACTTCTGTTCTCCTCCCTTCACTTCTGTTCACTTTTCTTCTTATTTCTCAGCCTCCCTTCTTTCACACCTCACTTCTCTCTCTTTTTTTCACGCCCTTTGTACGTGCAGTGATGTTTTCCTTTTATTTCCACTTAATCGATCTAATCCTCCAAATCTTTGAAGCTCATGTCAATTTCAAAAATTGTTGATATTGTATAAATTTTATTTTTAAAATATGAAGCTTTATCTTTATCAAGATTTGCCCAAATATTCTTCTAAAACTTCAATATTTTCAAGGTTAAAAAATATATTTATTTCCTTTCCTTTGGTATTTTGTTGCCTTTGAAGTCTTGTATAATCATCTTATCTCCCAAATTAGTTCTTTTTTCTCTTTTATTCAAATCTATGAATATTAAAATTAATTCAAATAAGCACATAATAAAGGATAACAATTCCAGATATACACAAATATTATAAAATAATGTCCATAAAATCTCTATTAGATCTGGGCTTATCAATATACATCTGTTTTTAATCTACTCTTCTATCCCAATTCTACCAATGGTCCAAACCTATAGGTTTGTTAGAAAATTTAAAAAAAATCATTGGAAAAAAAAAACATTTACAAACAAACTTCATATTTTATCCCTAATTAATTTGTAATTCGTTTAAAAAATGGTTACACAACATAAAATAGTACTAAATATAAAATTATACTATATATTTGGTCGAATCAAAAAATGAAAAAAGCTTAGATAATTGAGACAATTTTCCAAGTAATATGAGTTTATTAGACTAGTGCACCGTGGAACATGCATGCACATTATATAGAAAAACCCTCGTAGCACTTTAGTCTCACCGTGTCCAAGAGAAAGCTCGTAGTTTAATCAGAAAGCAATATGAAATGTATTGTTTATGGTACTTTTAAAGATAACAACTCGGACGACCATGATCTATAAAAATCTCACCATAATAATAAAACAAAAACTTGTGTGAGACGGTCTCACGAGTCGTATTTTGTGAGACAGATCTCTTATTTGGGTCATCCATGAAAAAATATTACTTTTTATGCTAAGAGTATTACTTTTTATTGTGAATATCGGTAAAGTTGACTCGTCTCATAAATAAAGATTCTTGAGACCATTTTACAAGAGACCTATTCTAATAATAAAAAATATAAAAGTAAACAGGCGGTTGATGGAAACTTGTAGTTGTCATCATTTATTTATTTAATAATAAATGAGCTGGTAATATTTAAGGTTTGCAATTAAGTCAAATCTAATCTACGTAGTCGTTCCCAAAGTACTAAAATAAATACGTTTTATCTACTTTCCATTTAGACCACGGTCTCTGTGTTTTGTAATACAAATGAGTCGATTCGATCTATATTTATAGTAAAAAATAATATTTTTAATATAAAAATTAGTATTTTTTATGAATCGATTCAGATAAAATATATGTTTTATATAATTGATATTTAAAAAAGTTGTACGCAAATATCCAATATCGTTAGTGTGAAAACTTAATGGAAAATGTTGGGACCCAAAAATCAATGAAAGATGGTCGGAGAATTTAAAACGCGTAGAGTGGGTAAATCGGTATTTCATATCTCAAACAAAACGTATTTATTTAATGTAATAATTTTTTAAAAAAAAGGTCAACGCATGGCATACACAAACTTGCCCAACAAGTCAGTCTTCCCCGAGAGTGTGTCAAAACCATTTAATATAATTTAATTTATTTTATTTTTAGGAAAGGGAAACTGTGGCGTGTACTTCTCAGTTTATGCTATATCCGATGTATAACAACTCTTGTCATTTTCTATTTTTATTTATAAAATCATATAAAGTTTAACATATCGAACTTCGACATGAATCATGAATATCCTTTTAATGCATTGATATTCGATATAAGGATAAGGATCTCGGACATGGTTTGTTCAGTGTAGATATGTTGTTACTTTGATTTGTAGATTATTGCATTAGTCCAAAAGTTATCTAATGCGCATCGAAAGATAGCGATTGCAGATTCTTACATAAAAANATAATTTAATTTATTTTATTTTTAGGAAAGGGAAACTGTGGCGTGTACTTCTCAGTTTATGCTATATCCGATGTATAACAACTCTTGTCATTTTCTATTTTTATTTATAAAATCATATAAAGTTTAACATATCGAACTTCGACATGAATCATGAATATCCTTTTCATGCATTGATATTCGATATAAGGATAAGGATCTCGGACATGGTTTGTTCAGTGTAGATATGTTGTTACTTTGATTTGTAGATTATTGCATTAGTCCAAAAGTTATCTAATGCGCATCGAANATTTAGTGTGTGTGCCCGCATTTAAGATGGGTCTCATCAGTCATCCACCTCATGAATCATACTTTTAAGAGGCTTAAAATTTTTTTTATATCTACTAATACTTTAAAATTTTGTTTATATTTGAGAAAGTAATCAATAACTGCTTAAAATAAAAATACAAATCCTCTTGTGTTGTTAAAGGCGCAATTTATTAATTGGTTACTTTTTGTGCAATTTTGCTAGTTTCATTAAATAAATGAATACTAAAATTATATGAGTAAAACATATAGATTTCCATACATATCAATTTACAAATGAATTTCAAATTTCTAAGTTATAAAATATAAATATTTTTGTTAGACATAGTCAATAATCATTAATGGCACAAAAACATTTTTATAGTAAAAAAGAGAAAGGAAATGAAGATGAGTAAAATTTGAAAGGGCTGTTGATCATAAACGTACAAGAATTAATATATTATGTGTATCAGAAGTTAGTGTTGTGCGCGGGTGTTGTCAACACAAACAAACAACGTGCAGTGGAAATTAATTATTAAACACACACGTAAATTTTAATAAATAAACACCAGATTTAAATTATGCACAAGTATAAAACTTGTACAAGGTCTCATCGTAAAAAATTCACTAGGAAAATATGTAGTTTGTTTACACAAAACAAAACTAGTGAAAATAACAAAACCAAATTCCTTGACACTCCAAGGAATTAAAATGCATCAAAATCAACCAAATTCAAAACTAGATGCATAAACCGAAGTTGCTTAAAACAAATAAAAGAACAATCTTCGATCAACACTCTGCGTCAGTGTTGTTCTTTGAGTGTCTTCAACACCAATCAGCAACACGGCATAAACGTGAATTCATCACTCAAATTCTTCACACGAAAATCTTCAATACTGAAGTTGTGTATGTTCAGAAAAACTCCAGCAGCTGCACAAAGTGATCAGTTGAAAGCTTCTCATCAAAATAGGCTCGACTCTTGTATTTTTATTCTATGCAAGAACTCATCTGCTAACCTTCCCAAAGAGACTCACACAAAAAAGCTCTCAGTCTCTCTTAAAACTCTTCTGTCAAACTCCTTCCTCGCGGTCGTGAGTCCCTTCATATTTATATCCAATGCTTGACTTAAATAATTCCCTAAAAGAGTCCTAGAAAATATGGAAACAAGATTTTCATCAGTGATAAAACTCTTTTAAACAATGATAAAATATCTTAGAAATAAAAATCATATTAAAAAAAATCCTATAATAAATAAAGATAAATCAAGCAAAATATTTTTATCTAGAAATAAATCAAGCAAGATCTTATAATCTAGAAAGACAAAATATTGACATGATAATATCAATTTAGCAAAATAAATAAGGAATAAAATATTCCTTTCAAAATTAACTCAGACAAGACCAGAGATATCTATAAATATTTTAATGATAATAATTAGATAATGGCAAAATAAACAATTGATGATTTGAGGATGTGAAATGAATTTATGAAGACATGATAGATTAAAATTATGATTTTAGCTCTCATTATGAACAAATTGAATGAATAAGATAAAATTAATATTATCAAGTTTTAATAATTTTGATGTCATTGTCTGTTTTAATAATTATATATATTAATAAAATGTAACAACTTTAATTGCAAGTCACATGTAGATCAGCTGATAGAGTCTTTGTTTATTAATCTACAAGTTGTAGGTTCAATTTTTACTTAGTTCTTTTTTTTTTATTTATTTTTTTAATTCATATAATAAAATTATAGTGTAATCTCTCACTATTTTTTATAATTTTATTTTGATCATAATTTAAATATAATTCAAATGAATTATAAAAAATATTGTACAAACACGCAACACATACATCAGTACACTAGTTTATTATTTTTTTTCATTGGACGATCAATAATGGGTTAATTGAGATTCAGTACTTTTTGTAAATAAGTTTGGGTTTTAGTACCTGGAGAGAGAAAATTTCTTTAAAAATACCAAAATCGCCCTTATAACCTATTTTGATTTTAATTGATCCTCGCGCTTTCGAAATGGTATCAGAGCCTAAGGTTGAATTATTTCAAACACAAAATTTATTGTTATAAAGAAACAAAATGTTTGTGGAGGAGAATTTCGAAAATTATGAATCCGAACTTAGGTTCGAGAAAAATAATTTACAAGAATTATTCAAATATTTTGGAATATACACAAGAACATCTAACTATTGTTAGATATCTAGAGCAGAAAGGGAAGCCTCAGCACCCTCAGGTAAACTTATGATTCAATCTAATAAGTTTATGGAAATTGTACCAGATTCTTCTAAGCTCTCTTTAGATCTTAGAGAAATTCAGAAAACAGTACAAAACTATGGCAATATGCTATACTTTGTACCTCAACGAGTTGAAAAAATCCTTGAAAACCAGGAAGAAATTCTTGGAANGAAAAATCAATTTAATTAAAATAAAGGATAAAGGGTATTTTGGGAAAAATTTAAAAACTAGGTATCAAATCCAAAGTTAAAAAACTTTGGGTACTGATANATATAAACATGCAAGACGTAAATGAGTACCCTAGTTTATTATTATTTTTCATTGGACGATCAATAATTCCACGTAATCAAATCAAATCAAACTTTGAATTAAATAAAAGTAGAAAAGTGAAAGGTCGGTCTATCCATTGTAATTCAAATGGTTGGCCTTTTCATTTTCTTTTATTTCCCCCACAACCACAACGTACCGTATGAAAAACACAAGCATACATACACTTAAATTTTTTTCTATATTTGCCGATTTGTTTTGGTCAAAAGTCCAAGGCTTTGAATTCCAATAGTTGGAAGTCTAAGGTCATTTTTTTTTTTTTATTTTGTGTTTTCATCCAACAGTACCCCTTCACATCTCTCTTTAAATAAATAAAAAGAATACATGTTTTCGGGTATTATGTATTCATATTTCACGTACTTTATGTATTTGACATTTACATTTCTTATCGAGTATTAAAATTATAAAATTTTAAGAAAAAAATGTCAAATTCATTAAGTATGCATTTTTTTAGCGATCCATGCAGGTTTTGATAAAATTAGAATCGTGGGCATGATGATATCGTTATTGACGAGATACGCTCTATCATTGGTTCAGTCAATTTCATTTCATCAGCGCATGTTAGCCGCAATGCAAATTTGGGGTGGCTTATTGTATTGCATATTATGTACTCTCTCATCATCCCTCATCGTCTTTGGTCGAATGTATTTTTCCTCCGTGGATCATAGATGTAGCTCTTGGTGACATTTAATATTAACATGATATCTTGTTTCAAAAAAAAAGTATAGAGGAAGTCAATACGAAAAAATAGATATGACAACGAGACGGATCTAGATCGACTCACAAAAATTATATAGTTTTTTGATTTTAATTTATACACAATAAAAATTTTAAAGATTAAAATTACTAAATCACTAAAGTTGCATTCTAACTTTATATTATTAATATTTAAAAACATAAATTATTATTATAAGTTAAAACCTATCAATTTATATTTAACTAATAACAAAAAAAGTATAATTATATATTTTCATAATAAACATATATTTTAAACTACAATAATAGTATTTATTATTCAATATAACATAATATAAATATATTATTAATATATATATATATATATATAGTGGGTGTGTATATAATGGCGGGATGGTCCAAGGCAAGTCCACTAACCCACAGACCCACTTGTAGACTCGCTTAAAAGGGTCAAACNCAGTCTTGAATTACATGACATCTGTTTAGTAGATGAATACATTATGTTATTCACTAAATATAGATGGAATTCAGGAGTCGAAGAAGATATAGCTATGCAGCTTTTCTTCGCAAAAATGCCAAGTCCCTGGAGAGAAATGCTCATAAGGGAATATGTACCTGGAAATCCAGATACATTGGCACGAAAAGCTTCTTTCTTTAAAGGAAAATTGGCGGAATGGTGCCATTTTGCAGCATTACAAAAGAATTACAAACGATTAATGGGTATTAACAAACGTACTCCTTTGTGTTGTAAGGAAAATGATCTTCCAACAATTATTGGAAGTAAACCACAAAAGCATAGAAGGAAGAGTCTCAGAACTCATCCTTATGCTAGAAGTGAAAGAAGTTCTTGAAAACCAAGAACAATATGGTCTAGACAAAAAGCCAGATCTTATAAAGCTGGACAAAGAAGCGGACCATCAAGGAGTAGGACATCCTCCCAAGCATCGAGTACATCTCGAAGCACAGGAAGAACACCTACAAAGAAAACTTTCAGAAGAGCTCATACACGAGCTAATGAAAGTTTTAAGGATTGTAATTGCTGGACATGTGGAGCAAGAGGTCATATCTCGACCAACTGTCCAGAAAATGAAAAAAGAGGTATCAAACGCTTCGATCCAACTCTTGATATTGAAGAAGCAGTTTATTATCAAGATCTTATTCAGGTATACCGATTTGAGAATATTGACTCAGATGAAAGTATATATGAAGAAGAAGAAGTTTTAAGNTAAAATAATATAAATAAAAAAAATTCGAGAATAATCTTTTTTTGTGTAATATTTGAAGTAAATGAATTGGAGATGAATGTTGTATTTGGTGTAAAAATCGCAATATTTTAGTATATTGACATAAGGATACATCTCACTGCCCGAAGGACATGGATCATTTATATACGTACTTTATTAGGTGCAAGACTCGTTCGGAATGGGTTTGAAATAAATAATGGCGGTCCACGAAATCGCTGACTCGAAACACGACTTTAGCCGTTATCCGTCGGTGCGATTTTATCTTTTAATTGTGTTGTATATTTTCACGTGGACTGGAAAAGCGCGTTTTGGTTGGAAAGGTCCACGCTATGGTGGTTCTGTCCATTGCCTATTTATTATTGGCGGAGTCTTTTTTTTTTAAATATTATTATTATTATTATTATTAATTTTTATTTATATTTTTATATTTTTATTTATTAAATATTCTCATAAAAATAGCATTAATTTCTACTAAATGTATAAATTCACACTACCATATATTCTATACACATAATATATTAACATATATATTAAAAGACGGTTGTCGCTACTGCGACGGCCCTTCCACTCGGCACCGTCGGATCAGTAAAATAGATTCAGAAAAAAAAACAAAAAATTTGAACTATGGAATTGACGGGGGCCCGCACAAGCGGTGTTGAGCGACGGCCCTTCCACTCGGCACCGTCGGATCTAGACCTTTTTGAAGAAGGTTCTGTTACTAACATGTTTACTTCCGATCCAGTTCCTCCACCACCGCGAACCCCAGTTATCAACTAAGCCCTCTCGGGGACTTTCTTAAAGAGGAACCTCATGNAAAAATTTCAAGGAAAAAAGACTGATGAAGGAAGGTAATAGACTATATTCTATTACCTATCAAATCTCATATGCTTTATCTAATACACATCATTCAGAGTTGTTTATTAGAAATGAGTTTATTGAGATACCAGAAATATTCGGAAAAGTTGCTCAGGCAATTTATCCGGAACGAATTGAATTTCCTGTAATACAGGAAACAGATATCCAAATACAAGACAAACCGATCCTACAAAAGAATCAGAGTCTTAGATTGGAATCAAGAAAACTATCTTTTCAAGGAGATAGAATAACAAGCTACAGATGGAGAAAAACCACTGTCCAAGAAACCCAACATGAGCTAAAAAGTTTTTCAACAATAGGAAAACTTAGATGCCCAGAAGGGTGGAAGGAAGTCGAAATAGTATTTGATATTACGAAACGAAGGAATCAATTTCCTTGTAATACCATCTACTATTTAGAACAACCTATGATAGGAACTTACCAAGGAATGATCCAAGTAGGAGAATTAGAAGTTAATATCACAGGGATTCCAGGAAAAGAACCAGATCAATTGGTTCTTGGACTAGAGTTTCTTGAGGAACATAAACCTTGGAAACGTCTAGAGTATGGAATGGAGTTTATGGCAGAAGATAAGATGTGGAAAATTCAATGACCACAAGTCCATTCTCCATATACATTCCAGTCGGAATGTTATATGAACAATATAAGGCAGAATATTTTGCTGCTTATATTGATTCAGGTGCTGGAATTTGTACAGNCGCTTAAGCCTGTGCTAATCTCGCTTAAGCTTGAAAAGCTTGGAGCTTGACATCCGCGCTTCGGGACGCTTCACGCTTTTTAGAACCTTGCTCTCGAGTCTATAGTTTCATTTTTTTAGAAATATTAAATTTCGACCGACGGTTAATTAAGCATAGAGTAAATTGTACGATCGTCCGTAATTGTAGTCTTCAAAATTACTAATAAATAGGAGAAATTTCAACGCGTAGCTCTTTTTCTAATTTAGACTTTCGGCAACGCGCGAGGTGTGTGCGACATTCCATGTGTGTCTCAATATAAAGTGTTTTTTTGTAGTCGCGCCTCAAATTCAAATGTAAAGTCGTGTTGTGTAATCACACACCCACAAATTCAAATGTAAAGTCGTGTTGTGTAGTCATGCACCCACAAATTCAATTAGTTTACACTAGAAATTATCTTAATTAATTTAATAATTATTTAATATAATATGTTTTTTCACCTAAATGATTCAATAAATTAAATACAAAAGTGTTATGTTTGTTGTGAAAAAGTAAAAATTTACGGTAAAAAAGTAAAAATCTCAAACTCTCAAAATTATCACACTACACACTTTATAATATTTTTCTCTCAACTCAATTGTGATTTTCTTCACAAATGAGAGATCTATTTATAGAAAATTTTTACAAATAATCCAAAAATAAAATACATCATTACCTACATCATCACACACTAATTTTCAATATTCAACACCTAATTTTACCTAATTTTCAACATTCAACATTCACATTTTCAACACAAATATTTAACACATTTTTAAATAAT
>NC_133318.1:13970966-13972914 GCF_012295235.1 Primulina huaijiensis
TTTTTTTTTTTTTATTTTGTGTTTTCATCCAACAGTACCCCTTCACATCTCTCTTTAAATAAATAAAAAGAATACATGTTTTCGGGTATTATGTATTCATATTTCACGTACTTTATGTATTTGACATTTACATTTCTTATCGAGTATTAAAATTATAAAATTTTAAAAAAAAATGTCAAATTCATTAAGTATGCATTTTTTTAGCGATCTATGCAGGTTTTGATAAAATTTTGATTTTCTTTTATTCTTCCCTTGCCGTCATAGCAGTGAACTCAACAACGGAGAATCGTGGGCATGATGGTATCATTATCGACGATATACACTCTATCATTGGTTCAGTCAATTTCATTTGATCAGCACGTGTTAGCCGTAATGCATATTTGGTGGCTTATTGTATTGCATATTATGTACTCTCTCATCAGTCATCATCCCTCATCTTCTTTGGTCGAATGTATTTTTCCTTCGTGGACAATAGATGTAGCTCTTGGTGACATTTAATATTAATGTGATATCTTGTTTCAAAAAAAATATAGAGGAAGTCAATACGAAAAAATAAATATGACAACGAGACAGATCTAGATCGACTCACAAAAATTATATAGTTTTTAGATTTTAATTTATACACAATAAAAATTTTAAAGATTAAAATTACTAAATCACTAAAGTTGCATTCTAACTTTATATTATTAATATTTAAAAACATAAATTATTATTATAAGTTAAAACCTATCAATTTATATTTAACTAATAACAAAAAAAGTATAATTATATATTTTCATAATAAACATATATTTTAAACTACAATAATAGTATTTATTATTCAATATAACATAATATAAATATATTATTAATATATATATATATATATATAGTGGGTGTGTATATAATGGCGGGATGGTCCAAGGCAAGTCCACTAACCCACAGACCCACTTGTAGACTCGCTTAAAAGGGTCAAACCCGCCCCGACATGGCGGGTTTGATACGGGGTGGGATAATGTCATCTTTACGAAATACTATGTATGTATGCATATGTATTTTAGAGGAAACCATATATTCTTGATTTTTTTTTGCTCTAGTAGCATATTTGTTTCACAATAAAATAATGTTCTGAAATACAATAAAAGGGTATCCCTAATCTTTGCAGTTAAAGATGACAACTTTCCCTACGGATTTGGGACCCCATGGGGAAAACCCGAAACGAGGACGGAGATCTCCGATTTCTTCGGGTTCGAGGATTTTTTTTTAAATCTCCGATGTAGTTCGGGACGGGTATATATGGGATTACTATCCTCATCCCCGAACCCGTACCGAAAATAATATCATTAATAAAATAATAATATTATTAGTATTAATAATATAATAATAATATTATTTTTTAAAATATTAATAATAATAATATTATTGATATTAATATTAATATTATCTCTAATAATAATAGATAATAATAAGTTTTGGTTTGAGAAAATCTCTGAATCCGTCATCGTCTTGCCATATTAATATTTTTGAAATGGGGATGAAAAGTTGATCTCCGAAGTTTTGGGTTTGAGGATTCCCCGAACCCGAAAAAGTGGGAATTGAGACGGGTATGGTGGTGGGGATAGAATTCGGGGATGAGAATGAGGATGGCAAACCCGCCCCCGCCCCGGCCATTGCCATCCCTATTTGCAACAAAAATTGACTCAATATAGCCTCCACCTTGCGCCAATTTATACCTCTTGCGCCAAATTTTGGTGCAGAGGGACTTATTTTTTTAAAATTTTTTTGTTTTAATTATTATAAATATGTATTAATTTTATTATTTATTTTTAAATATAAATATTATTCAAATAATAATAAAATATGTATTTTATTTTTTTTAATAATGAGATACTAAACGTAAAAATTAAAAATAATAATTATTGATTTTTTAAATATTTATTTATGTTAATTATTAATAATTAAGGAATAA
>NC_133318.1:13973834-14053155 GCF_012295235.1 Primulina huaijiensis
ACACTACACACTTTATAATATTTTTCTCTCAACTCAATTGTGATTTTCTTCACAAATGAGAGATCTATTTATAGAAAATTTTTACAAATAATCCAAAAATAAAATACATCATTACCTACATCATCACACACTAATTTTCAATATTCAACACCTAATTTTACCTAATTTTCAACATTCAACATTCACATTTTCAACACAAATATTTAACACATTTTTAAATAATTTTTCAACAATGTTGTAAGTTTTAGGCCATATTTCATGTTAATATTTGTATTGTTAGAAAATTATATCCCATTTGACATGGATATTGAATTGTGAGCTAATTTATTTATTTCGTCAAGGGGGGTGGGGGTGGGGGTGGGGGTGGGGTGTTTGTGTTTTGAAATATTATAAAAGTTTTATAGAGCCACCTATGACGATTCCGAATAAATTAGATTTGGCTAACCTAAAATGTTATATTAATTATTTTAATTATGTATATGTGTGTGTTCAAATAGACGAGTTTCAAGGATCGTCAGGATTAATTAATTTAGTGACAAGGGGGAAGCCTAAGATTCATATGATTTTGAGTTCAAATATCACTTGGATGGATAATTAATTAGATTAAGTAAGAAATTCTACCACGCTAATTATATATTTATAAAAAAGTTTAAAGGACCCAAGTATATGGCAGCAGTAAATGAATCGAGTCAGTTCGCGAGCTTTTTGGACCGACTCGATAAATATTTGATTCGTATTTGAACTTATCGAACTCGGACGTGTTCGAATTTTTTTCGAGCCGAACTCGAGAAAAAATTATTTTGTTTGATAGTTACGAGCCGTTCGTGAGTTTTAATATTTCTTGGAAGGAGCCAATTATTCAGTGACTCATCACATGATCACTAATCTGTATGATTGGACATCTTCATACCCATACCAATGAAACATAGTATTAATATCACAAATTTCAGTTTCGAGCTCGAGCAACCTTTATCCTTATTTTAGGTGGTTGAATCGACTAGAAACATGTTTAGAATATACAGTACATATTTAATGAATTTTATGATCTAAGTGCATATGATCAATTGGATTTGATTCATACAGATGTGTGTGACCCGCTAAATTTTAGCACCAAACATGAGCATTGTTACGTTATTACATTTACTGGTGACCATTCAAGTTATGAGTATGTGTATTTGATGAAATACAAATCTGGAGCTTGTGAAAAGTTAAAAAAAAAAAAAATTAAAAGTTGAAGCAGAGAAACAATTAAGAAAGAAAATTAAAACACTTCGATATAATCGAGGTAGGTAATAATTAAGTACTGAATTTAAAAACTATCTTAAAGAGAATTAGATTCTTTCTTAGTGGACCCCACATGCTACATCACAGTTTAACACATCGTAATCTAACATTTATGAGGATGCAGAATTGTTGTTGAACAACATCTATACAAAGGTCGTGGAAAAAACACCATATGAAATATGGCTAGGAAAACCTCCAAAATATTCTTATCTTAGAATATGGGCCGGGATGCCCTGCCCTGCTTTAACCGTCAGTAAAATTAGCGACAGTTTATCTAAAACCGTCGCTAATAGCGACGGTTTTACCAATAACCGTCGGAAACTGTCTATAAATACCCGCATTTTTTTATCCATTTTCTTACACCCCACTTTACAACACTTAAAATTTTTCTCTCTTACACGGTTTTATCACTTCACAACACTTAAAATTTTTCTTTCGATTTAGGATAAATTTTTTCGCTTTATTTTTTGGTAAATTTTTAAGTGTTAGTTAAGATCATGAATATTGTTAGCATAGTCGAAAATTATAAGTTTTTTGTAGATTTATTAAATGATTAAAACTAATTTTTTTTATTTAAATGAAAAAATTAGCGACTGAAATCATAAAAAAACCGTCGATAAAATTAGCGACGAACTTTAAGTTAAATCGTCGCTCATTTTAGCGACAGTTTAGCAAAACGAACAACGGTTTTGCATAAATCCGTAGCTAATTTTATTTGCGACGGTTTTTGAAACTCCTGTTTTTAAAGGGTTCGCTCAAAGACAACAGTTTTTAAACATTGTCGTATGTTGTTTTTTTTGTAGTGCATGGTGTGACTCTATACAAGTCTATGTGCCTTAAGACTAATGAGGATATAGAAACCATGACACACATTTCCTATGCGTCTGTCATTGGTAATATTATGTATGGTATGATATCTACTCGACCTGATATAACATTTTCACTTAGTGTTTCAAACAGATATCAGGCGAACTCCGATCAATTACATTGGAAAATTGTGAATGATATTTTTAAATAATTGAAAATAACTAAGAATTTGTTCATGATCTATGGGAGTTGAGAGTTAAAATTGGAAGACTACATTGATTCTAACTTCCACTCAGATGTGGATGATTCAAAATCAAACTTTCGGTTTGTATTCAAGCTCAATGGTGGTGCTGTCTCTTGGAAGAGTTCCAAGCAAGATACTATAGTAGATTCAACCATTGAAACCTAATACATAGATGCATCAGCTACAATTGAGGAGACTGTTTGTATGAGGAATTTCTTCCAAGAGTTGGGTGCCATTCCTAATGAAGTCGATCCAGTCCCGATGTACTGCAACAACATTTGTGTTGTCGCACAAGCAAAGTAGCCAAGGGCTCATCAACGATCCAACTAAGGAAGTTCCACATCATCTGAGAGCTGGTGGGAAGAGGACACATATCAGTTGGATATTCTCCTCGGTAAGAAACATTGAGGATCCACTTACGAAGCCTTCTCCATAACCATTGTTTGAAAAGCGTCATGAAACAATGAGTTTGAGATCTATAGATCGTTGGTTATTGAGCAAGTGAGAGATTGTTAGAGTAGGTGCCGAACAATTCAACTTTTGACGTAGATTTTTTTTACTTATTTATTTACTCGTATGTAAAAAAAATCTTTATTTTAATAATATTTTATTGTTATTATACATTTAATGAATTTCACGATCTACGTGACTATTGGACCTCATGGTACTATAGTATATTCAAGGACTATGCATCTTGCATGTATATATAGATAAAGTAAATGTCATAATTAGATAAAAATGTAAAATATTATTAAAATAAAATTTTTTTTTGTACATAAAAGTCAATAAATCCTAATCAACAAGTTGGCTTGCTGACACATACTCTAACAATATCGTGTGTCACCATCCAATTTAATTTCTATGATATATAATTACGAATGAAAATTTAATTTAATTTATAAAAATGGGGTTGCATAAGCAAGTACATCATGAAACCAAGTCAATAGCCCAAATCGCACTTTTAATGTATGGTTTAATCCATCGGGCACGTACATCTTGCAAGTTAAGCAAAGTTGCAAACTTTGGGTGGATATTGTATATGGTAATAATAAGAAAACTGACTTGGTCAATTCTTTTCACGAGACTTGAATTGAAGCTTAGAATTGTCTGCAAATTGGAAAATAGTTCACAAATTGTTTGCAATGTCTTAAAATTATAAATCGATACAAAGGGGCCACCACTTTAGTCATCCTTCATGTGTATAAAACAACAAAATTATAAAAAAATATTGTGTATCTAATTAATATATACTTACATAATACGTATGATATTTATATATAAAAAATAAACATGTTATATTCGGTGATGTACGTAATTTCAACTCTTACATTATCATATAACATTTGGGTAAATTACATTTTTTTTTATCATGCAACTTGTTTGTTTTTTTTTTTATTGTTGGTCATGTTACGAGTGGTTAACTCACAATATTAATCTACTAATGTGTATTTTTTTCGATTATAGTCTTTTTTAATTGGAGTACTGACGTAACACAAGAAAATGATTATATGTCATCGGAAAATTGTGATATGTCACTTAAATAGTTTAAGTTATTTGACAACGTAAATATATGAATCAAATATTTTGTCTGTGATTTTTTGTATTTTGTTTATGAACATAATTCAGTTCATTTAAGTTTTAATAATTCGTGCAAATGAAACTTGTTTGGACAATGTGTAGCATAATTTAAAACACAAAGTAGGACATCTGATTTCATCTCGGACTTCCTCAATATGCAGTGTAGTGTCAACGACTTCCCATATATTTTAAAAAAAACTTTCAAGAAGGGGAATTGCTCTTACCTATTATCCAACTCAAAAGAGGTAAATTCTTTGAAGTTACAAATTATAAGAAATTTACAATATATAACTTGTTAGCCAAGCTTATAAAAATTTGAATGAGAAAAAACGACAAATAGGAAAATATAAATTGCAAGGAAAGTTTCTTTGTCGTCGTCAAAAGAAAGAGAAGAAAAATACCTCGTTCAAAAGTCCATTCCACGTGCTTCTTCTCCCCCGAGTAGCACCACCCCTCCCCCCCGCCAATTGCCACTAGTAATATATATATATATACACACACATATGTACTTGTATCTTCATTTTTACTCGACATCTGCCACAAAATCTTGGTACAAAGAAGCCAAACCAAATCAAGAAATAAACTTTTGATCTTTGCTGAACCATTCCTGTCTTGTTTTTAATCTCATCCAAGATTTCTACATTTTTACAGATAAGGTAAATATTTTCAGCTTTTCTCCGCATCTGCGAATGTGGATTGAGATTCCATGTGTTGATTAATATTTATTCATTTTAAAGTAATGAACTGATGCCACTTGATTAATTTCCAGGTCTCACTGGCTATTCCTAATCCCTTTTGATATTGCATGGGTGTATCTTGTTCATGTCCATTTGCCGTTTTCCGTGATCTGGAGAACGATTTCGAATCAATTGTCGCGAAATCCAACAACCTTGGAGATGAATATCAGAAGATTCTACTCCGGTCTATTAGCTTCAGGAACAAAGATTCTGGAAAAGTACTGGGATCTGTCGAATTCGTCGGAGTTGAGACTGTCTCTACACGCCAAGAAATTGACGTTTCATCGCCAAGATCAGTTAGCTCTATGAAAACAATCTTGAATTCTCCGGTTTTGGGTCGAACCAGCAGCCCCAAAGATGAGGCTGCTATAAAGTTGCAGAAGGTTTACAAAAGCTTCCGAACGAGGAGAAAGCTAGCTGATTGTGCAGTTCTTGTAGAACAGAGTTGGTGGAAGCTATTGGATTTTGCAGAATTGAAACACAGTTCCATATCTTTCTTCGACATCGATAAGCACGAGACCGCAATTTCACGGTGGTCACGAGCAAGAACAAGAGCTGCTAAGGTAAATTTTGATCTTACTCGTATGCAAAAGCTTTGAATATAGTGTATATGAATGATGTCTCTAGCGATTAATGTTAACTTCCATTGTCTATTGTAGGTCGGAAAAGGTTTATCCAAGAATGGCAAAGCCCAGAAACTTGCTTTGCAACATTGGCTTGAAGCTGTAAGTACATTGAAACTCTTCTACTTTCTTTGGTCTAGCTACTAGCTAAGTGATCAAGAATTCATAATAATTTATTTGGTTATTTTGATCAGATTGATCCTCGGCATCGGTATGGGCACAATCTACATTTCTATTATGCAAAATGGTTGAATTCTCAAAGCAAAGAGCCCTTCTTTTACTGGTATATACCTCTACGGTCTTAAGTTTCCTTTCCCCTTGATTATTAGATTAGAATTTTGTGTTGCTATGAGGTAATAAACAATGTAATTTGTTCAGGCTTGATGTAGGAGAAGGAAAGGATGCTAATCTCATCGAAAAGTGTCCTCGGTTAAAGCTTCAACAACAGTGCATCAAGTATCTTGGCCCGGTACATCCTTATGTCCCTAATCTTTACATAGCATTTTAAAAGGATAGTTTATGTCGAGGATACCTGTTGTCCTATGTAACTCTTGGTACATAGGCAAACTTGTCATCTTTCTCGAAGATGCTCATACTTGTAATAATATTTTCTTGAAAATGTTTATGCTGCAGATGGAGAGAAAAGCGTATGAAATGGCGATCAAGGATGGGAAGCTATTGTACAAGCAAACCGGGGAGTTTCTTGATACCATTAATGAACCAAAGGGTTCTAAGTGGATTTTTGTCCTCAGCACCTCTAGGATATTGTACGTTGGCAAGAAATGGAAAGGTTCATTCCAGCATTCGAGTTTTTTGGCTGGAGGAGCTACATTGGCTGCCGGCAGGATAGTTTCTGAAAAAGGAGTCTTAAAGGTATAATCTCTACATATACTGTGAATCTTAAATAGTAATAACTCTTATTTGTTCGAGATTTTCATGTCTTCATTTGAACTTCAACAGGCAGTTTGGCCTCACAGTGGTCATTATCGGCCTACACCTGAAAATTTCCAGGACCTCATATCGTTTCTCAGGGAAAATGATGTGGATCTAACTTATGTTAAGGTAATCAAAGAAACTTGGCTTTTTCTTGATTCTTAGCGTTTCATGTTTCCATTTTAAGATATCGCAAATGTGAATGATTCATTTTAATCATAATTTTAGCAGCTTGATTGTATTGATGGTGAGGAAGATGACTACAATGGGAAGAAGGGAAGCTTATACTTGAGAAGCAACACCTCTGAAGAGGACTTAACTGAAAAAGATCCCTTCGAGGCAGAAGAAATTGATGTCAAAGAATCCAATAAACCAAGAATTCCCAATGATTTCTTAAGAAAATTGCCTACTCTTCATATACCAAGCAAAGCTGGTTTATTAGCAACGTTAAAGAGCGGAAACGAATCGGCGGAATCAAATCATTTGGATGGATACGAAACAGAACGACAGTCGTTTTCTTCGGAACGTAGCAGCTTAACAGAAGAATCCGACGAAGCTAAAGAAGACACCATATCAGAAGAATCCATTTTCAAAAGAATCAATACACACAAAGCAATGGTTTCCTACCAACTCGGGAAGCAATTATCTTGCAAATGGAGCACTGGAGCCGGACCAAGAATTGGCTGCTTGAGAGATTACCCCTCGGGACTCCAATCTCAAGCTTTAGAGCAAGTGCATTTGTCTCCAAGAAGTAAAAATCGATTAAGATTCGGCGTCCCTTCTCGTGTAATAACTCCGGATAGCAGCAATCTTGCTCCTAGTTGCAGAAGAATGCAATCTTTTGTTTAAATTTTGTGTTTTTTTTTTTGTTTATTGATAGTATAGGAATTCTTTGATATTCTTTTCAACAGGGATTCTCATAGAATCAATTTTCCATTTAACCATGTACTAATTAATTTCTTTTTGGTTCTCATCCAATACGAGAAATGTAAACTTTGAAGTTTGAGTACAATAGCAATTTAGAAGGAAAGTTCCCATATTGCCGAGTTTTTTTTAGTACAAATGGGATGGGGTGAATGCGGAGAAAGTTCCCATATTCTCATTTTGATTTATGGGTGGACCGTTGATTTAATGTCTCGTGCAACTTGGCTCTATAAGTCTTCGTAGTATTATTAGTCAATTTTAGTCGTGTAAATATTTGTTTGTAATATTTTTAGTTATGTGTATTTAGTTAAATCAATTACAGTCGTGTAACTATATTTTTTGATCAATTTTAGTTATTTTCATCGTAATCGTGTGACTATATGACTAAAATAACTGTTAAAATTTATAATTATTTTGTCAAATACAAGTGCATATCTCAAATTTTTTTAACCACGTACTTACAAAAATTTGATGATCATACTGATCATTTAATTACATGATTTTGGAAATGATGATTAAAATTGATCAAAAAATATAGTTACATGACTATAATTGATTTAACGAAACAAATAGAAGTAACAATGTCACATACAAATACATACAAGACTAAATTTACATTTTGCCTATTATTAATATTTGAGATAATTCATAATTATGTCCTTACTATTTGTCTTTATTCTCAATTTTGTTTCTAAAGTTTTACGTCTGCTAATTATATATCTCTATTTTTAGATTATGTACTGATTTCGTCTAAACTGTTAAGTGTTGACGGGGGAGCACAAGTTGGGGGCACATGACTTCATTTTTTACACCCAAATTTAATTACCAACATCCATAATTTATAATTTTTTTTTTCATTCTACATATCTAAGCCCTAATTTAATCGTTAAATTTATGGGTGAAATTTAAGTTTATGGATGTCAAAGTTTCCAGTCTGGGGACAATCAAAGTTTCCAGTCTGGGGACAAAGAATGAAATCACGTGGTCTTCATGTGCCGACCATCAACTCTTACCTCTGAATTAACGACTAGGACAAAATCGAGACACAATCTAAAATTTGAAAGATATAGTTATCACACTAACAACAACATTAACAACCCCATTAATAGTTCCATTATCATTTTCTCACATCCTTGCAATTGCTTCGACCTAGTCTTGTTCTCTCTTTTTTCACTTGGTTCTTTCACTGCCCCCACGACCTACAACGCGGGTCTTGGTAGTTGTTGAAATTTTTTTTGCAGTTCCAGCAGGATACCTGAGCTTTAATTAGGGCTGTTCATCGGTCGGTTCGGTTCAGTTTTCGATTTTTAATTTCGATTTTTTCGATTTTCGGTTTTATAATTATATAACCCGATATCCGAACTAACCCGATATCCGAACCATTTTTCTTCGGTTCGATTTTCTACCGAAATGGTTCGGTTATTTCGGTCGATTATTTCGGTTTTGATACAATTATTTAAATTAATAAAATAAATGTATTGTAAAATATAGTATGTTATCTTTTTTACATGATTTCATAGTAAAACATTTAAATATAAAGTCTAAAAGAATTACATAAACAACAATCAACTAAATATTATTTCAAAATAATTCATCATTCACTGATATCATCTCAAAAAATATATAATAAAAATAAAATTATTAATTTAATGAAATTTCGGTTTTTTCGATCGGTTCGTTTTGACATACATAATCCAAAATCGAACCAAATAAATTTCGGTTCTAACATTTATATATGAATTATAAATTCGATTTTTGGTTCGATTCAGTGTTTGATTTTTTCGATTTGAATTTTTGGTTTTATCCGAAGTTTGAACACCCCTAGCTTTAATTCACCGGTTTATCAAGATAAGAATTACATTTCTCTTGGTGAATATTTGAATATAAATTGAATTTATATTTATTGCATCGATGATCAAGTTAATAAATTATAATGGTGGAGTCGACCGAAACCAAGGTTAGTTTCCTCTTAGTTCATTTAATCGATTTAATTTCATTGCATTATAATTAGTTTTTGATATAATTTGATTTTTAATTTCTTATTAGTAATAAAATTTGAAAATTCACCATTACTTTATTATAGTTTATTTTTATCACAATTAAATTTAGGGCTAGAAAAAATCAGAAAATTCCCGACCCTTTCTGTGGGGACCCGGACGTTAATTCATTTCTTAATCATTCTTTGGGAATAATTCAATCAATTAAGATAAACAGAGTCTAAATTTTTTTTTAAAAAAAGCAGAACGTAATGGAATCAGTCTAATATACACATCAGTATAAAAGTACTAGTGTTGTACAGCATACAACAAACGAAACTAGGGTTCAACTACTATATATCAAGTGCTGAAACCTAACTACTTCTGATCCGGATCACCACGATAATTTGTCCTTTCTCTCATCCTCTTCTTGACCCTGATCCTGTCCCACCTGTTGTCATGCACACATACAAACACGACAACAGCCGGATAATTCCGGTGAGAATAAAATCCCAGTATAAACAATGAATCAATACAATACATAAAATCATATGTAAAAGCATAAACCATGTATCAAAGAACATGAATCATAATTTATGACACATTAGTGAATACAGATAAAACTCTTTGACTCGTCATCTCAGACTCGACTCATCTCTATTCTAGGGATCCCGGTTCCTGGACATTAACACATACATCGAATCTCAGCGATAGGAATCGATCCACTCCTAAGCAACATCGATATAAATCAAATATCCAGTGTCTTGGCATATCCGCCATAGACTTAGCATATCCGCCAATGCCTATTCTGACAATGTGCAATGGGCCAGTGACTACTCTGTCATAATCTGACACCTCTGTCAGTGACTCTCACTCAATAGCTATCTGCTATTCTCTGCTTTTCTATAAATCAATAGACTAAGCATAATCATTCAAACAATATAAAGGTATGAAACCAATAACATACAAGTATGTGATTTATGGAAACTCAAGTCTAGTCTGACCCATGTCGATCTCCCGGTTAACATTGATTTATACCTTTCTTGTCGTAGTTCTGACGAAGTCGAAGTCCTGAATTCGAAGCTATCAATACCAATCTGAAATGACGTGTCGAATAGGAACAATATCAATATACAACTCATATCAATACTCATTCTGATCAATACTCAATCTAATTCTGTTTCGACGGCATAAAGGTACAATATTGATATCCCCGTCAACTCAGACAACAATATATATCAATTACAAATCATAACCAATATCCAATATAATCCATACTCTCAGAAATCTGAATAATCTCAATTCCATATCTGAAAAATCATAACAAATGTATAAACAATATGTTCTTCAATCTGTTCTCGGTTCTACGATGTCTAATATCTCAAGAACATCATATATCAATCCTATCCGATTCTGACAATATCATAATTTCAAATCATATAAAAATTCAATAAAACTTACGTCTAGTTGAAGCTCTCGTTGATAGAAACACGATACTGAAGTCGAATTGAAATTTTGACGGGTGGATCTTTCGTAAACTTCAATTTCCTCAAATAAAAGGCGCAAGGATTTTTCACACAATTCTTCTGACCCTTTCTCGTTTTGTTGCTGAATTCTGAGGGAAAAAAGTTTATATATATATCAACTTGCATGATAAAGAAACGTGGCTTGATCTTTAGTCTGCACGTCTCGCGCATGTGCGCGGCCTCTCGCGGCGCGTATGCGCGAGACGTTCTGGTCTTGACGTGTGCACATTCAACAGCCGCGCATATGCGCGAGCCGATGAGCTGACCAACTGCGGGGACCGAACTATTGGTGCATGTGCGAGGTGTTAGGGCGCGCATATGAGCGGCTGTTGAATGTTCAAACGTCAAGACCAGAACGTCTCGCGCATACGCGCCGCGAGAGGCCGCGCACATGCGCGAGACGTGCAGACTAAAGATCAAGCCACGATTCTTTATCATGCAAGTTTATATATATAGCAACTTGCATGATAAAGAAACGTGGCTTGATCTTTAGTCTGCACGTCTCGCGCATATGCGCGACCTCTCACGGCGCATATGCGCGAGACCTTCTGGTCTTGACGTTTGCACATTCAACAGCCGCGCATATGCGCGCCCTAACACCTCGCACATGCGCCAATAGTTCGGTCCCAGCAGTTGGTCAGCTCATCAGCTCGCGCATATGCGCGCACCCTTTCGGCGCACATGCGCCACAATCTCTGGAATCAACATTCTGAAATCCAGCCTCTGGCGCATATGCGCGCCCTATCTCGCGCATATGCGCGAGAAGTTCTGTCTCGAACATACAGCTCCCGAACAACTGGCGCATATGCGAGCACCACTTCCGCGCATATGCGCCAGAATCTCTGGCTGCCAATTCTAGCACACTCATGCCAACTCCCAAATTCAAAATCCAATCGCGAAGTGGTCCGTCTATAATCATATCAATTAAGCAATTAATCATCTCGGATTAACAGGATAAAAATCTCGGGCATTACACTTCCCGACTTCCGACTCGAGCCCGACCCGAAATTTTCCCGACCACTCTTTCCCGACCCGCTCAGAATCGGGAAAGAGATCGGGAATATAGGATATACCCGACGGGATTCTCGACCCGACCCGAATATAGTAATAATATTTTTAATTAGATTTTAAAAAAATAGGAAATCCCCACTTTCTGTACAAGGGTTCCTGCTTGTGGACCCTATCCAATTTCATATTTTCATTTCGTTTCAGGCTTTCACCTATCCTCAATTCCTCGTTCCTCCAGCGCCGCCCTTCACATGAAACTGAAAGTCGAAACCTAATTGGATTTCAGGAAAGTGTTTTATTCTTTCTGCTTCATAGCTTCAGCCTTCAGGTGCCAGAAAAATCATTTCTATTTTTCTTTGTTAGTCTGAATCTTCTATCAAATATTTTGCTTTCGTTCGATCGCTACTTTTTTCTTGTTTGCTTTTGTTCCCCTAATTTCCAGCTTTGATTTCAGATAACTACATTGTTGTTTTTGCCTTTAATTTGTTCGATCGCTAGTTTTTTATTATTATTTTTCATTATTTTTTTATAAAAATGAAAAATTATTTCAATGAACAATGAAATGGCCTAATATTGCCTTAAGTTATTGACTTGCCTCTCTGTTGTGATATTTTTTTTGACTCGTGTGGGCACCAATTTCTTTTTGCTTGCTGCTTTAAATTATTATTGTCACTCCCCTAATTATGTAAATTCCTAAGCACCTTTTGACTGTATTTTTTTACTCTACTTGAATAGTCTTTGATAGGATGTCTTTTGGTTGTGATGGATTTTCTCTCAGGTGAAGATTAATTCTTAAGAGCTTGGGAAATTATAAGGCTTCTGATTTGGTTTTCTCATCTTTTAACATTCAACGTGAGTTGGATTTAGAGCCTATTTTGTTTATATAGATGTGTATTTAGAATTGTGATATTAATTGAAATTAAGTTAGAGATTAGTAGAAATCGGGGAAGCTTGTGAATGCTTTATATCTAATTGTGCATTAGAATTATTTGAATTGTTTGTTTGGTTTACTTTGTTCAAATATTTGTTTTTTCATGCACTAGAACTTATGAATACATTTATAGACAACTCATCTTTTTCTTTTATTATTAATTAGGTGAACATGGATGCATCTAGTAGAAGTAGTAACCTTCCTTCCACCACTGAACTTGAAACATTATCTCTATCCAAAACACCTATCATCTAAGAAGAAGTAGTGGATGTTGGAGCTAAAAGAAAAAAAGTAGCGAATGTGTGGTCACGTGCCAAGAAAATTGTGAGAAAAAATGACAAAAATGAGGTCATGGCTATTGTTGCTGTCTTCAATTATTGCAAAACTGAAGTTCATGCCCATAGCAAAACACATGGGAATAATGACATTGATGGGCATGTGAAGAAATACAAAAAAAAAAAAAAAATCCTCATAATGTAGTGAATTAGACTTTTTCTCAACCTATCTTAACACAATCATCCATGAATAATGCTTTGACACCCCACATCTTTAGCCAAAAAAAGCTTGATTATAAGGTTGTTGCATTTGTTGTTAAAGATGAGACGCCGTTTAGGGTAGTGGAAGGGGTAGGGTTTATAGAGATGATGGAGGAGGCTCAACCCCGATTCAAGATACCTAACCGAGAGAAAATTGCATCTCTTGTGTGGGATTTATATGCTGTGGAAGTGGCTAAGATAAAGAGTGTCATCCGTGATCAAAGGGTAAGTATCACGACTGATACTTGGACCTCGATTCAAAATATCAACTATATGGTAATCACTGCTCATTTCTTGGATGATGATTGGAAATTGCATAAGCGAATAACAAATTTCACCAAGATCACCTCTCACAGAGGATATGACATCGGCAAAGTTTTAGACATGTTTGAGTGACTGGGGGATAGACAAAGTTTTTACTATAACAGTTGATAATGCTAGCACGAATGATAAAGCAATGGATTACATGGGAAAAAGACTAATGGAAATGGACACTCTGTTATTTGATGGTAAGTACTTGCATTTGAGATATTGTTGTCATATTATAAATTTAATTGTCAAGAGTGGATTGAAGTTTCTTAATGAGTCAGTTGAGTTTATTAGAAACTGTGTGAAATATATTCACTCTTATGGGGCAAGGTTGGACCAATTTAGGGAGTGTGCTATCCTATTGAAGATGGATAAAATGTCAACCGTTCCAATGGATGTGCCTACAAAGTGGAATTCCACCTATAAAATGCTTTCTGTTGCATACAAGTTTAAGAAAGTGTTTGGAAGGATGACAGAGAATGCACAATTTGCTGAATATTTTGAGGAGATTGATGGCTCGGAGAAGAAAAAGAGAGTGGGGCCTCCCAAAGAAAAGGATTGGGAAAAAGCACAAATCTTTGTCAATTTTATCATGAGGTTTTATGATACTACGTTGCAACTTAGTGCTAACAAGACAACTACATCAACGTTGATTTGGGAGGAAATAGTTTCAATGGAGACCGTCATTAACGAGACAATGCTTGACATCATAGATCCTTCATTGCAAGAAATAGCTATGAGAATGGAAAGTAAGTTCAAGAAGTATTGGGGTGATCTTGAGAAGGTGAACAAGCTTATTTTCCTAGGTCATATTCTAGATCCTCGCTATAAACTTCAAATGATTGCAATACATTTGGGGGATATGAAATTGGATGCTGCTAAAATACAATCATTTGTTGATGGTTTAAAGAATTGTCTAATGGATTTGTATCGTGCATATAAAGGCATTTCACCTTTTGATACTTTTAACGAGATTGATGATGGTGATGTTGACAGAGAGTTGATGGAAATTTATAAGAATGATCCCGTTAAATTGAACTATTATCTGAAAATGTCACAAGTAATAAAATCTCAAAATCAAGAAGAGATAACTAATGAAGTGGACAAGTACTTGTCGGATCCTTTTGTGAAATGGAGCTCAAGCTTTGATGTCTTGGAGTGGTGGAAAGGGAATACAACAAGATTTCCATTATTTTCAAAAATTTCCAAAGATATTTTTGCAACCCCTTCGTCTACTGTTGCTAGTGAGAACGCTTTTAGCTTTGGGAGGAGGGTCGTGGATCCATTTAAGGCATCATTGCATCCCAAAATGGTGGAAGCACTTGTGTGCACTAGTGATTGGCTTAGAGGTGAAGAAATTAACTTATACAAAGAACCGATAGAAGAAGAATTAAATTTTTATAAAGATTGTGAAGAAGTGGTCACAAGTAAGTAAATATTTAATTTTTTAGTACTTTTTATGAATACTTAAACTCTTTTTCTATCATTCTATTATTATTATTATTATATATTTTTCTTCATAAGCTAAGATCAAATAAAATGATAGATTTTTATCTACTAAAATTTATTTATAATAACTCGTAGTAAACAACACGTCATTGGTCTTAAAGTCTTTGTCATTGAAGTGACAACTATTGGATGGAAGTTTATGTTCAATTATCGATCACCTATTTGTAATTGTGAAAATGCTCACATGATTTTATTATCTATTTTATTTAGTCATTGATGTTCATGGAGAAGAATGTGGCTCAGTAAGTGGGAGCGAAGTTCATGCTTGGTATATATTTATAGTTTTGTGTAATGGTAAGTAGGTGCTTGGTATATTTGTTTTTTAAAAAAAAGTTGGTGCTTGATATATATTTATATTTTATATTTTTAGATTATATTTATATAATATATGTTGTTTGTAGGTACCCTCATGCACACAACAAAGTAATGCATCCCTCAAGTGTAAGCTCCAAAGGCCTCGTGGCGGAAGAATAATGGATAAATGGTAAGAATCTAATTTTTTTTTCTTGGATACATTTTTATATTTAGATTGACATGATATGTTATGAAGTCATCTTGACTTTAAAAACCTGATGTTAAAGACTCAAAGTGTGTATGTTGTTTGCTCATATGTTATTTAATTGAATTCTGATTTTGTCATTTTCTTTCATCAACTTTTAGATGCATGTGATTTCATTAGTTTATATCCTAAGTTAGTCATATGAGACGTTTCATTGTGATTTCTCCTTTCTCAAAGTAAACTTATTGGATGCGTGTATTCATGGATGTGTTTTTGTTAAATGATCTTGCAGACATAGTGATAATTACTTTGATGTTGTATTTGCTTGCAGATGCCAGCGAGGAAGGCAATTAGGGAACTATATCTAGTGGTGTGATCGGAATGTATGTTGTGAGCTCATTCTCGCCAGCAGATGTACACCAGGGCCACTAACACCTCGTTGTCATAATTGGAGAGAGGTTTAATTAGTTCCTCGATTCAGATTTATGTTTCTTCTAGCTTAGATTTTATTTTTCGAGAACGTTGTGTTGTATTTTACTGCAACGTTGTTTCTGTGTAAGCTTCTGAAATTGTTATATTTCGGTTTATTTATAATTTATTAGAAATATGCTTTAATTTATAATACTTATGTACATACTACACACTATGTCATGATGTTCAATGAATTTTTTAAAAAATATTTATTTAGGATTTTGTCTCCCTTCCCGACCCGATCCCGAACATTCGGGATCCCAAACATTCGGGTCCCGATATTTGTCGGGTACGGGATAGGGAATCTTTTTTTATTCCCAATTCTTATTGAGACGGGGATCGGGTTAGGGGGTTACGAGACGGGTCCCTACCCGATCCCAGCCCTAATTAAATTCATGCCTTCTAGTGAGAATGATCTCTACTCACGTTGCTACATATTTATTTAATTTGAATTAGGTTAATTTGAGAGTGACACGACTAATTGCTACCAACAAGTTAACTAGGCTTTGATTCACCATGTCCATCGTTATAATGTTTAATGGATTAAATGATGAATTAATAAGCCAAATTAATTTGTGTTAATTTGGTTGTATTGATACATTTATCATATTAATTTGATAATTTTATAATTATTTGTCATATTTTTCATTATAATAATTGAAATGACCAACATGACACTATCAAATAATAATGATAATAATTTATTATTATTATGATTATATAATTCAGAGTCAAAAGACAAAACATGATAACTCATAATTATGTCCTTATAATTTGTTCTTATTCCTAGTTAACTCATAATTATGTCCTGATAGTTTGTTCTTATTCCTAGTTTTGTCTCTCTAATTTTGGGTTACTAATCATATACTTAAGTTTTAGATTGTGTTTCGATTTCATCTCAACCCTTAGTTTAATGTTCAAGGTTGGCAGTTAACGCACATGGAACCAAGTAACTTCATTCTTTGCTCCAAAATAATTATCAGATCCATAATACCATTTCCTAATTCAAGCAATTAATTTATGAGTAAAATGAAGGATTTTGAATGTTGATCGTTCTATTTGGGAGCATAGAATGATGTAATGTTGTAAGGCCTGAGATTATATCACTGTAATCAGACATTAATGAATTGACAGAATTGCAAATAATGAAGATGTAAAGGGCTAAAGTGCAATTAGTGAGATTGAGTGGAAAATCATGTGGAGGACAGAACTTGTCGCGCATATGCGCGGAGCAGAGGCGCGCATATGCGCGAGCAGCAGCCGCAGGACAGAAGATGAAGACAGGGCGCGCATATACACGAGCAACTGAAATGCAAGCGCTGAGACAGAAAGTCTCGGGCATATGCGCGAGCCTTGGACGCGCATATGCGCGAGACGTGCTGAATGAAAAATAAGCCACATCTCTTGCCATGCATTTAAAGGTGCACACTTCTCCATTTCCTTCAGACTTTAGCAGCAAGAATCGAGACCTTCCATGGTTAAATCCTCAAGAGTCCTCTTAATGCTTTAGACTTTTAGTTGTTCAAGATCCAGCCATCCGATTTTCGATCCGAGCTTAGTTTCATGTTCCTCTCGCCAATAGCTTCGAATGGATGTAAGTTTTATTCCTTTTCTTGCATGATTCGAAACTTTGATATGGGATAAATCAGAATTTGATTGATATTATGTGTTCTTGAGATATTGGTAAACATATAATCGAAATCGGGTCGAAGAACGGATAACGTATGCAATTGTTATCATTTTTCCAGATTATGGTTGAATGAGTTTGTGCAGATTTTGATATTGAGGGTGTAATTGTTATTGGTTATGAGTTATGGTTTGTGCCTCTTGTTGTTTGAGTTGTCGGAGATCTCGATATGACGTCATTATGCCGTTGAAATGTACTTCGACTGAGATTTCTTGTTTGGAGTTGTATATTGATATTGTCTATCGAAACATGACATTCCAGATTTGGTATTGAAGCCTCCGAACTCGAGAATTCAACTTCACAACGTCAAACCAAACAGCAAGGAAAGAAAGGTATAAATCAACGTCAAACCGGGATAGATAACTCGGGTCAGATATGACTTGAGTTTCCTAAAACCACATACTTACTTGTTATTTCTTTGATGTGTTTAACATGCTTGAGATTAATGTACTTGCTTTGACGGATATCGTGAAAGAGTCTTTGGTAGATGTGCCAAGTCACTGGACGTTTGGTTTATATCGATGTGCTTAGGAGACAGATCAGTTCCTATTGTAGATACTCGATATAGTGTACCGAAGTCCAGGAATAAGAACGTACCGCCACCTCGAGGGGAGAGTAGGTGGGAGACTTGTTGCGTTCTTATTCAATCGGGATCCCTAGACTAGATAAGAGTCGAGTAAAAGATTAAGAGTTAAAGAGTTTGATTTACAGTCTTGCATCGATTTATGTTTATCAGATTTTGATACATGCTAGTTGATAATTGATTAGGCTTTTGTATATGCTTATATGACTTGCATGTATACGTTGTTTATACTGGGAAATATCTTTCTCACCGGAGTTATCCGGCTGTTGTTGTGTTTGTATGTGTGCATGACAACAGGTGAGATAGGATCAGGGTCGAGAATAGGATGAAGATCGAGATTAGAGTTGTGATTCGGACTTAGATATAGATCTAGTGATTCAACACGTGACATGTAGTTGATAAACACTAGTTTGTATGATTTTCTTTTGAACAATTTGTATTTTGGAGCATGTTGTGGATAGTGAACTTGATCTTGTATAAAATGAAACATAACTAGTTGTAAGATTTTATACACTTGTTATGAGGGGTTCGCCTTGTGAAAAAAAAAATTTCGACCTAGTTTATTTATTGATCCATTTAATCCCAAGAATGATTAATAAATGAGTTAACGTCCCGGTACCTACAAATGTGGTCCTTTTGTGTGCCGACCAACCACCACTTAACGTTTAACTAACAGCTGGGATGATATCAAGACAAGATCTAAAATTTGAGGGAATTAATTAGAATTGAGATAATGATAAACCATAAGTATAGATATAAATATGAATTATCTCAGACGAAATTATAATTCACTACCTAATATATATCAAATTTAATCAATGAAACTAAATATATTATTATTTATCAATTATTATCCCACATTAATTTCAAATATTTTAATAATCTCAATATTTCATACAATCTTATCGAAGTAATCGCTCTCGATTTGCAGAATCTTGAGAATTATGGGGAATCAGAAATGGACCAAAGCCTTTAATTTTGGAATGACGAGATTACATAGAAATTAGACTGGTTGGACTGTTACCGAATTCGGTAAGTTAATTGGGTTTGGCTTTTTGTTCGGGTTGTGGGTATCAACTCAATTAATTTTTTTGAAACCCGAACCTGAAATTTTATGTTTGGGTTGAAATCACGTTTTTTTTTGGTGTGCCTGACATGTAAAAAAATGAATTTAAAAAGTTTGACAAATTTTAATAAAATGAAAGTATTATATATATGGATATAAGCAAATAATTTAGAAAAACAAAAAAATAAGACAAAATTGGTTCCATTGAACAAATTTGTTGAGAGGAACGAGGCATGACAATTAGGAAGCCCTCACGGCTGGCCGACAAGTGTAAGTAGTGTTAGAAATATAACATAATGAATAACTAGATTCGATCTATATACGCATAATATAACACGTAAAGATCGATATGAAAAAAAGATAAAATAGAAACGAGTTCTAACCTCTAGCCATTAATATTGAATTTGATATTGCAACTAGCAAGATCCGACGAGCACTCGAAACATATATCTTCTAAACTTTTATGCAATTTTGTAATGTTGGTACTGCCATAACATGTGCAGGTGCGTGCGATCTGGTGCGGGTGCACACATCTTTTTGTCTACCTTGGGGCGATTATTACTGCATTGTACACCATTTGGTCCCTTCCAGTATTGACATTCAAAACAACCCACAAACACATAATTCCGTTCGACAATAGCATAATTCATGTGTATTACTTGGGTAATTTAAATGTAAAACTATGCCTTTATCATTTGTTATATCCAATCTTCATCAATTTGTTATGAGAAATGTGTCTGAACTCAAATCAGACATCAAAATTTGCATGAAAGAGTTCAACAGTTCAAAGAAGCACACCAGCGATGTCATAGTCATTTTGTCTAGACAGTTAACCCAAATTGAACAAAGACTTGGGGCTCGTATTGATGATTTTCATGTTACCCTTGGCACCCAACTACAAGAAATGTTTAGATGGTTGGTAGGTAGTATAGGTGTTTATATTTTTATGCACTTAGATGTATTAGGATTTACTGTTTTCACTCTTACATTGTATCAATGAAATTCATTATCTCAATGAAATTAATTTTTCTTGTAGCTTGTGTTGTTTGAGCTTAGGTTTTGTCATCATCAAAAAGAAGAAAATTATTAGATCTCTTAGCTTTGGTAATAACAAAAATAACTTATTGTAATAGTCTAAGATGCATTTGCAAGGTATTATAAGTACTCGACCATCCACTGAAGATTCAAAACAAGTCATTCAATCGCTCTCAAGATTCAAAGTTATCCAACCGTTTTATCATCAGCAATGTGTTTGATCTATTCAATAACTCAAGTGTTCAAGTTTGTAGCATAAGCATTACTTGACTGTTCACCATATCGAAGTACATTTATAAACAGTTGAGTAAAGTTATCTTCAGATACAAGTCACATGTCTTACAAGTATCTCACCTACTTTATCAAAAAAGTTGGTAGACTGATAATGCACGACAAACATGATATCAGAAGATCATATTGTTTTCCTAAAAAGTCTATGCATAGGCCTAGTAACCTTTTGACGTCAGTGGCCGTTTCCTATCACATTTAATAAATGTCAAATTGCTCATATATTGATGTGTATGATAAATTAGGAAAGGACGACGAAAATAGTGCTTTTGGATTAATCCTCGTTTAATGAGCTAAAGTCGAATGTTGAACGAGAAAATGAAAGAAGTACTATAAATAGAAGACTTGAACTTTAACAACTATGATATTTTACACACTCGAAGAATTCTATGAAAAGATTTATGAGCACTCATCAATCTAGTATCAACTTTTGCTCATCGGCCCTCGCATCAAAGATCATTTATCAGATCATCAAGGACTTTTGTCAAACTACTCGACCGTTTTTTTCTAGAATGTTTGAAGTGTTGATCGAAAATTTGAATCTTATGATTAACTTCCTTACTTCATTTGTGTTGTATTTGTTGTTAGATTGGTTGTTAGACTGTGTGTCTCGACAGTTTGCGTTAACAAAAAGTTTCGACTTAGGCAATGGATAAGTCTTAAGGTTGAATCGGGTTGTTACAAAGAATTATTGTGTCATTTCCTTTCCTAAGTGGAAGAAGATGTGGCATATGAGCTTGAGTTTTCGAATATTCATAAAATTATAGTGTCATTCCTTTGCTGCATTTACTTATCTTGTTTATTTGTTATATTTGAGAAAATAATATTCATAAGAATCATCGAACTTTTTTTTTGCACTAATTGTGGTCCAACCGTTTCTTAAGAGTTGAGAAAATCAAGTCTTGTATATCTAACTCTATCATGACCGATCGCGTTATTTGGCAGTATATTAGAGAAAATTTTAAAGTGTTTATTTACCTCCTCTAAACACATCCCCGGTCCTAACATTTTCTTATACTTATGACAATACAGAGACACAAGCTAATCGACAGATGGAATATGAATCGCCCGTTCTAACAATGATATTATCTTGGATTATTGGATTAAAAAAAACTTTTTATCATAATTGATTTGGCATGTTATTGTATTACTTGAATTTTGCTTGAATATCATCTTTATTTGTTTCACGCGTGCAACGCTCGTACATATATCTAGTTTTTATAAAAATACAAGTAAAATAAAATTTATTTTCTATACTAATTCAAGAAATGTAATATAAACATGAATGAAATACAATGTTTTGATGTAATTAAATTTATTTTCGTTGAATCGAAAAGATAATGTTTGAAATAATAAATTATTAATTTATCCATTAATTAATATCTTTTTAAATTAATAAAATTATGTGGTCTTAATACTATTAATGTACTTAAGTTTTACTTTGTAATGTGTATATACAATAACAATATAATTTCTAACATGTATAAAATAATTAATAATATTATAAAAATATATTTCATAATGTGAACCGAGTGCTGATAGGAGGCGATGGAGAGGGCAAAAAAATGATTTTACTCTCCCCTCTCCCATGGGCGGGCCTTTAATTTTTTTTAAAAAGAATATTATTGGTCCAGTCTTTGTCAGCGGCCCCACCCTCGCCAGAGGCAGGTAGCGGAGAATAAATATTTTTTTAAGTTTCTCCATTATTTTCTACTTATTTCTATAAGTTCGAAAAATCACTTAAGAGATATGGCAATGAGACTGGACGAAGACGGATTTGTCATCTTTATTTCTATTTTCGAATTCCATTTATACTCTAATATCTGCCCGATCTTTGTTTCTTTCTCAAATCCGAAACCGCAGAAATCAAATCTTAATCTCAGTTTCAAAAATATTAATGGCACAAGACAGGGATACGAAAATTCCCCAAACCCGGGGAGAAAATTGTGATACCTACTTTAGATTCATAAAAGTTCTTAAAAAATACAACTTTATGGAAAACGAAAAACAAAAACCGACAGTAATCATTAAATACATATTTGGCATCTTATTTATTTATTTGTTTTTTTTAATGTAAAATAAAGTCGCTTCGAATGGACTGCCTTCCAAACTTGATAGAAACTAAAATGATACGGGAAATCTAAACTCTTCGATAAAAAGCCCAGTCGCTACAAAACCATACAAAAAGTTTCAAAACAAAACTTTAAATGGAAAGAAATAATTACTGTTAAATGTAAACAACAAAGAAATTTACAAATATGGTTTTGTATAGAACCTGAAATATTCATAGTTATTTGTGTTTTTTCTTAAATAGGTAGGCCTGTTGAACACTGATGGATACCCATGACTTCTTTTGCTTGGACCATTTGAAAAAGGTGTGGATCGGAGGAAGGATTCATCATACATTCACCAAGAAATATCGTAATATCAGCAAACACAGCTGTGGTGGTGATAGATAAGATGGAGGTATTGAAGTCTAGGCTTTTAACATTATTTCTGCAAACAAGAAAATTGGTCTCATTTCAAGTTCATTCTCCTAATAACTGCAAGATCCTAACAAATATAAAAAAATGTATGGCTTCTAATCAATGTAAACCCAAAACTGAGAATCAGAATGACGGGTCGAACAAACAAGCAAACCCTGTTACACACTGCATTGAATCAACGGCTAATAATCATGTAACAGGGTAAGAATAAGATTGTCTCTTGAAAACGAAAGACTCGGCTCCAGAACTGCAATTGGTTTATTTACTATGGAGTGGGGTTAAACATGACATGCATCTGCTCCTGATACAGACTTATGCACCATTGCACCGTCAAGTGGCAGCGAGTAGAAGTTGGAATATGGAAGATCGGAGAATGGAAAACTTGTTTCCGTTCCTAAATTCTATGCTTGTCATTTTGATTAATTACCACTGTATATAGACGTTTTGGTTATTGTACAGATATTGCAACTATGGATCATTTGTATCCCAAACAAATGCTTCAAATGAATTTGACCTCCCCTTCCCCCATTGAATCAAATGTGGTAATTAAGTGGTTAATCTTTAAGCAACTGCAAGTACATTTGTTGTCAAACTGGAACAAAGAACACATCCTAACAAAAACAGATGTAAGCTTCCAAGGAAGAAAATAAGGAGAAGGTAAATGCCAAGAAATAGAATGGTACATCAATACAATATGTAATAACGGGTAAAAAGAGGTTGAATCAACATACAACAAGTTGGGAAACGATTAAATAGCTACTTTAACCTGTTTCACATGTATTGATTCCATCCTTGCAATCCTTGGTCAAGTTATAGAACGTCTCTACCCGAGTTTTTGACCTATAAAGGACCTCAGTGTCCACTTCCACTCTCATGTAACCATCAAAATCGACTGATCGACCACCATTCAGATTTGTCGTCTCATTGTACCATTCACTTGTATTTCCCCACAAATGGCTGTAATCGTCAAGTAAATGGACTTTGTAACGAGACCTCAGCTTATCAAAGTAATTATAGAAGGGTTCATTGGTGGCAATATATAGATTTCTCCATGGTTCGATTATGCCATGAAGTTTAGAAACAATGGCATCTGGGGACGTGTCCGCATCTAAATGAGGCCACATCTCCGTATTCTGTGCCTTCTCTCCTCGAACCACATGAACAGCATCAAAATCCCAGTCCATGCTCCCACTAATAGCCGAAACTATATTCATTAGTCGCTTTGATTTCCAAAGAGCTTGCCATGGCCGCTCTATATATTTAGCCGCTGGACCTTCACATACTCTATACCAATAGTTTTCCTGCTCGGGAGTATCAAATTGCCGCCATATGATTGAACTTTTGTCTTTCTTCAATTGCATTGGTGTCACCTTATAGCTTGCCACTTTTCTAACAGGAATTTTCGTCCTATGACTTTTGTCCGATCTCTTCCAATCTCTTAGAAACTGACCTTCCTCCAGAATTGAAGCCACCTCTTTCAGATGTTCAAAATCAAAGTAGAATCTGAAATCTTTGTCTTCCTCATCCTTATGGGTCTGTGTGTATGTAGAAGCTAAACATATACTCAAATCCATCACAAAAGTCCGGTTCAAATACTGGGCTTCACCCAGAGCACACAAAAAGCTCCACAGATAGTGATTCATCCCTTTACAGTAATCCCCACCCCTCGAATAGTACAAGTACCTTCCCTTACGAAAAGCAGAATCTGATGCCAACACCGGAATGGTGTCATTGATATCATCATCCATAATTGCCGGAAGAACTTTAGCTTTCTCATTGTCAGTCGACGGATTGAATCTAATCCCTGGACGACGAGCATTTACACCGGAATGCCAGCGCCCTGGACGAACCACCTTGTAAGCACAATCATCAGTAAAACCCATCTTAAACCTTCGAAAATCCCTATACTTCCTCCAAGATTTCTCTTTCTTGTTCCTAAACCTCCAAGCCACATCACACTCATCTGGATTAGATCCATTAACAGGAGTTTGGTACTCCAAAAATGCAATTGCCTTAAAAGTCTTCAAGTTAAACCTCTGAATTGCAGTCAACATTCTAGGATCTGAACAATTGACAACAACCACATCCTCACAACCGGATTTCAAGGCCACGGTATCTGTAAGTCCCTCTTCAGATTTCTCTATGGTAGCTTCAGTGATAGGTGCCAGTGATCCCACAGGCATTACCACCGGAGCAGCAGCAACGTCCTCGCCAGTTTTTAGGACAGAGGTGTCGGTTTGAAAAGTAGCATTTTCAACTTCCGTGAAAACCTTAGTTAATGTTCTGGAGGACTCCCATGGATCAGGGGGTTGGTATGTGATGGCAATTACAGTAAAAATAAGCACTGAAAATACGAAAACCGAGAAACACACATTGCTTATAAACTTTATCAGATTTTGGCCGATGGGGTCTGTCGATTCCTTCATTTACGCAGAGCCCTGAATATCCAATATATATATATATTCCAATCAAATTCACAAACATCAATTCAATACTACTTTATGAAGTTAACACAAAAAATGAGATGCCGAAATCAAACTCAAAAACTGTACAACTGCATTGAAATCAAAACACAAAAAGCAGAGCAATAACCTACGATCTGAGATTGACCCTTCAATCCGAAGATTGTTAAACAGAAAATGGATCGAAGGGTTTTTAGTCGCCACTGATCTGGGATAAAACCTTCAAATGTGCCGGGTAAAATAGTTGAAAAAGATCGGACCTTGGAAGCGAAATTAGGATAGTAAAGCAGCAAATGCGTAGAGGAGAGGCATAGAGAAGGGCAGGATTCGAAGATTAGAGTTGAAGAAATTGGATTTGCTCGGAGGAAGATTGCATCTTCCAAATTAGGTGAGCTGATGATAGTTGTTATTCAACTTCAATCACACAAAATTATTTATTTTTCTTGACGGATTTTATGTGTGATTTGATTAATTTAATTACTCTGTTAACTAAGCAAATCGAAAATAAACAAAATTATTATTAAAATTTTAAATTACATAAAAATATATATTTGGTATGGATTTTTATGAAATAATATTTCTATTATTAAAGTCTATAATAAATATATATATATATATAATACAGATTATTATAAAAATTGGAGTTTTGATTTTACTTGAAAACATCTTGTATGCGCATAAATATTAAAGAATGGGACCCCACAAGTCATTCCTCGCTAACTCTCTGCATCTAAAAAATTTTGCTTCCACTCCCTCAAATTACTAAAAAAGACAAAAATATCCTTATATATGTTAATTCAAATGATTAATTTTATTTGGACAGTAAATAGTATCAGATTTTAGATAAAATTATTTCGAGTATATACATTTATTATTATTATGTAATCAAATGTATGAGGAGTAGAATTTTCTAAAATAACATGAATCCGAACCTAAGTTCGAGATTAATTATTTGCAGAATTTATTCCAAAACTTTAGAATATTTGAAATAAGAAAATCTAACCAAGGTTAGATATCAAGAAAACAGATGAACTTTTCAGAATCCTAAGGTAAAATTATGATTCAAAATAAAATGTTTCTAGAAATAGTACCGAATAAAATTATGATTTAAAATAAAATGTTCCTAGAAATAGAATAAAATGTACCACAAAATGTGGAGAAAATCCTTGAAAGCGAGGAAGAAATTCTTGGAATATTAAAGGATATTCAAATAAGAATTCAAAACATAGAACACCAACCAAGTTCTTGTAAAAAGACTTCAGAAAGAAGGTTACCACCATCTTTTGGTACTGAACCCTTATTACACCAAATAGGGAAGGTCAAAATGATGTCAAAACCTTTAACTGAAGAATAAAAATTATCAATCTGATCAAAACAGTCTTAGAAAAAAAATTAATCTGATGACAACGTTAGAAATGATTGGTCTCAAAGATATCCAAGACCTTGCAGAATATTTTGCAAATCTCAATGATGTAGATCTAAAAATTAACACAACTGGGGGTGAACCACCCACCATAACATGGTCATCTACTCAGGAACCACCAAGAAAGAGTGTGGGATCTCATAATATAAATATGAGAGAATCCTAACCAGACTTTCATACTGGTGGAGAATCACATCCAACGAGAATGAATGAATGAATGAATTGTTTGTGTTGTTTTTCATGAATGAATTATTAAACAGTTTTAATGTTGTTATTTTCTTTTTGAGAAATTTAAAATATATATTTATCTTAGTAATTAGTATGTTAGGTTTAGAAACTCTAACAATTTTGATTTTAATGATAACAAAACTTATTATTGTGTTTATAACATATTTACTCAACTGTAAAGTTGTTAAATCAAGATGGAAGCTGAAAATCGAATTTAGTAAAACTGAAAATTTGACGAGCTGCAGTGTTTCGATGATATCTCACAGCTTGGTTATGCAAATGACCACCATTTTCCAAAATGACATAACCGAAAAATAAATTTGGGACATGTCTTATTTCACGTGAATTTAGCTAAATCTGATGTTATCTAGGAAAAATGATGGAAGTAAGGCTCATCAGCAATGATCGGTTTGATATGAACAATTGCAGTATTTTGGTTAGCTTGATCAACTCGATTATCCAAATAAAATGATTCAGTACGCGTTAAGAAGTTAAGACAATGATATGCAAATCAAATTCACAAGTAAAAGTCTGAATCAGAGTTTAAGATGCTGGTAAATGACGATGAAAATATTAGTGCTGCGCATGCTGATTTCAGCAGACCTCATCGGTTTGGTTCAATCTAGCTGACGAGCCCAACTGAATGATCAGTCTAGCTGATAAGTTCAACTGGTAGCGGACCTCAAAATCATTTAGGCTCGAGAAAAGTGGTCAACAAGGTGAAAATGACTCTTTCAATATTTAACATCCAAAAATCAGTCAATGTAAAACGCATGTATGAAAATTATTAAATTGCTAAAATATTATAATTAAATGAATTTAGATGCATGAATGATATATTTTGAGTGACTAAATGATTAATCATGTAATTTCGCTTGGTTTCATAATTTAAAAATTTTCAGACGAATATCGGTGGTTGACCGGAGACGATTAAGGTGTTAAAGATTTAAAAGCTAATATTTTATTTTAGTTAAGTAAATATTTATTTTAAATATTTTAAGAATTATTACTTTTTTTAAGGTCAAATTTAAATTAATTAGAGGGAGCAAAGAATTTTATATATTTTATAAGGGATTTTTGGAAATATGTATTTTTAAACCTTTTTAATTTAAGCCTAATGATTTTAATAATCTTAATGAGACTAATTAATTAATTAAAAACTAGTGTTGATTAAGCCCATTAATTAAAAAGTTAAGAAGCTTTTTTGTTTTTTTATTTATTTAAACCTAAACCTAAACACACACACACACCCCTAAACACCTACACACACACACACCGAAAAACACTCACTAAAGTTACGTAAAAGTTGGAAGGAAAACAGCGGTCGAAGAAGGGAAGCAAGACAAGTAAGTTTTCGATTTTTTTTTCCTTCGTTTTTTGACTTTCTTCCTCGTTCTTCCTTCCAACAACGATCACTTGACTCTCTTGCATCCCAAGGTGGGTTTTCAATTCGGTTTTGACAAGAAAAAGTGGTAGAAAAAGGAATCGTCACCGACTTCAATCGCTTCGGTATTCTTATTTCGAGCGTTTTAAACGCAAAGACACATTTCTAAACTTTCTTTTTGCACCATTCAAACCATATTATGTGTGTTTAATCATGTTTGCATGAATAATATGAAACCCTCTTTTTATTTTCGTTTTTATGGCTTCTACAAGTTTAAACTTGGATTTTCATGCTCTCAAACTCATGATTATGATGCATAAAAGAGCTGTCATCATAAGACTATGGGAAGAGATGAATTTCAGTATGTTTAAGGGTGGTTAATGGCTATACATGTAAGGAAAGAGGCTGAACGAAAATTGGGATCAAATGGAGCTAAGGTTTGCGTTTCTGGTCCTAGGCGAGGGAGAATGCTAGCTGCTGTTTGGGATGTGTTCAAGGGTCCTAAGGGAGTCTAGTCATGGTCTTATATGGGCTGTGCAAGGGCTGGAAAGAGAGGATAAAGGTTGCACGTCGTTTTGGGTTGTTTAAGGCAAGTAGGGGCGCGACTTAGGGCTGGGGGTTCTAGGCTCTTTAAGCTTGGTCCAGCAGGGTCTCTAGGGTTCAGTCATGGTCCTAGGATAGTCAGCTAGGAGCTGGTTGGGTCGGCCATTGGCTAGGGTCGAAGGGATTGAGGTGAAAGCTAGGGTTTTCGAAAATGAGAAGAATTTTCCAGCATGGTTTTAGGCTTGTTCAAGGATTTTAATTGGCTTGATTTGGGATGAAAAAGGGTTAGTAAGGTGTTAATAAGCTATGGTTCAATTTTGGTTAAGTTTTGAGTCGATACGGGTTAAAACTGGGACGTAGGGTTAAGTTTTAAAACGAATTGGGAAATTAATTGATGAGCTTAATTTTACGTCTAAGAAATGTTTATGGGTGTATTTTAAGGTGTCATGTTAAGTTTAGAAATGAAAAGTTTATGTTTAAAATTTGTGAAGAAAATATTAATTTTTGAATTTATTCGGGTTAAAAACGCTTCATGGTTTAGTCATTAAGTTATTAAATCGAAAGGCTCGGTTTTACGTCTAAGAAAAATATTAGAAGTCAAATTTAAGCTTATATGATACTATGGGATTGACTCGAGTCAATAAAGGTAAGAGAAAGTCAAAATCGAGAATTTTGGACTCCATAAAATGACCATTTTGCGTCCCGAGAAGTACGAAAGGCTTGGCAGTGTCTCGAATAATCAAAATACATGCTAAATGATATTTTAAAATGTTTATGATGAAAATTTGGTATTTTACGATATATGTTAAAGTTGTACGATTTTTCCTGGAAAAATGCTATTTTACTAATTTTGAAGGACACGATATTTTATGAATAAAAAGGAAAGAAAATATTTTGAAGGATGTAAATTGACTGTGACAAACATGATATGATATGATTGGGAATATCATGAAGGAGAAGGCCCCAGAGGGAGCCAGTTTACGGAAGAAGGCCCCAGAGAGAGCCTGACGATCGTATTTCCACTTACGACAAGGCTTAGTGCCCGTCTCCATGTGATAAACATAAAAATTGTACATTAATTAAATGTTTTATAATATAAATATATAGTTTTTGTTTTATTAAATGTTTAAATATTATATGTTTTATAATAAATTGTATAAAATATAAGTTGTTGTGTAATTACAAGTTTTTACTATTTTTTACAGATTCGATAAAACAAGAATAAACTTGGCGTTGCAAATGAGATTAAGATAATTCTTGGACCTGTAGAAAGTTGATTATAATATCTACAATATTGTTGACAAGCATGAGATAAAAATCCTCTCACAATTGGGATCAAATTAAGCAACAAATAAAGTTACCAAAGGAGTGGCAGTTTTATCATGCTCTAGTATTTTGATCATATCTCTCAAATTACTTGGTCAAATGGTTTGAAAAAAATACCACAACTAGACAACTCAATTATCCACATGTTTCTTTTTATGTGAAGAAGCAAATTCGGAGAAGAAGATTTTCAAAAGTGATGTGTAATATAATATAATATCTTGGAACACCAATGAAGACTTATGTGTAAAAAAATAATATTTTATTTGTGGTTGTCTCCCCAAATTTGGCTATAAATAGGGGTGCATTGTAATGTATTGAGATATCCCTCATTCTATGAACAAACCTTTGAGTTCATAATATTTCTCTCTATATTTTTCCTTTATTTCTTCATTTAAATACAATTAGCATGTTAATTTCATATTCAAAGTTTTACACTTTGAATAATGAATAGCTAACTTCCTAAAGTTGAGATGATAAGGTGAAACTCTTGGCATGATAATAAGGTTATTAAAAGGTAAGAATCTATGTTTTATATTATTTAATCATTATTTATTGTTTATGTTATATTTATTTCTTTAAGCATTTTTATACCCTACTTATAAGTGGGAGTTTTGATTTATTGTTGCTATATGTTACACTAAATTCTTGGTACCATTTAAATGTTTGTTTGGTTTTACCAACCATTTAAAGTGGATGCCTTGATTTATTATATATCAATATATCATATTATTAATTTCTTGGTACCATTTAAATGTTAGTTTGGTTTTACCAACCATTTAAAGTGGGAACCTTGATTTAGTGTTTACAAATATATATAGCACAATAAATACTTGACAACATTTATAAGTTTTGATATATATTTTATACTTATAAGAAAATAGTATATAACATAATATAAATATGATTATTTAATATATTGGAACCATTTTATTAAGTGGATTTCAATAATGTTCATTAATGTTAACTTTATTAAAATATCAAGAGTGGATCCTCTAATCTCAACTACTTAAATTAAAATTTGAACAATTAAAAATTACCAATTAAAGATTCAAACAATTAAAAGAAAAACAAAAACAAAAACAAAAACAAAAAGACATTGTAGTGGACTTGTAATTACCGTAGCTTCCCTGTGGATACGATATCGGACTCACCGAATTATACTACTTGCGGACAACCTGCTATTGGGAGTGCAACAATCAAAGTCACAACAAGTTTTTGGCGCCGTTGCCGGGGAAGTATAATTTAATTTCAAGTCTATTTAATTTTCTTTCTTTGAATTTTTTATTGTTTTTGTGTGTTTTTCTTCTTTTTCTTTTGCATTTGCATGAGCATTATTTGGTCACGTACACTTAGTGGTCGACTCATTCGAAATAACCCTTTATTTTTACAAAACATGGCGGAAGAACCCATCCAAGAAAATGAAGATGAAATTCAATCTCAACATGATCATGATAGACGAAGAACACTTAGAGATCACATGAATCCTACACGTACTAGTGCACCTTCATGTCTAGTTTTTCCCCCTGATGCATCTCATTTCAATTTTAAGCCTGGTATTATCCAACTTTTACCCAACTTTCATGGCTTAGATTCTGAAAATCCATACATGCATTTACGAGAGTTTGAAGAAGTGTGCAACACATATAATGATCTAAATTGTAGCATGAACACCATTCGACTTAAGCTTTTTCCTTTTTCTTTAAAAGATAAAGCTAAAACTTGGCTACAAAATCTTAGATCGGGATCCATTCGAACTTGGGATGAATTGCAACAACAATTTTTGAAAAAGTTTTTTCCATCTCATAGAACAAATTCTTTCAAAAGGCAAATCATCACTTTCACTCAAAAACAAGGAGAAACTTTTTATCAGTGTTGGGATAGATATAAAGAATTGCTTAATCTTTGTCCACATCATGGTTTTGAAATTTGGAGAGTTGTTTCTCAATTTTATGAAGGCTTAACACCTAAAGATAGGCAAATGGTTGAATTTATGTGTAATGGAACATTTGAAGATAAAGATCCAAATGAGGCAATTGAGTATCTCGATTCATTAGCTGAAAATGCTCAAAATTGGGACACTATAGGTACAATCGAACCATCAAACAAGATTCAATCTCCTACATCTGGTGGAGGTATGTACACTCTCAAAGATGAACATGATCTTCAAGCTAGATTTACCTCTTTGGCAAGAAAAGTTGAGGCACTTGAATTGAAAAAGAATGGTCAATTAAAATCTGTTCAAGAAATTGCATGTCACATCTGTGATACAAGTGATCATTCTACAAAAGATTGTCCCACTTTGCCTTCTTTTAAAGAATGTCTCCATGAACAAGCCAATGTTTTAAACAATCTCAAAAGGCCAAATTTTGAACCATTTTCTCAAAGTTACAATCCAGGTTGGCGAAATCATCCAAATTTTAGTTGGAGGAATGATAATGCTGCACAATTTTCACAACCACATTTCCAAAATCAACAAAATTTTCAAAATTATGCACCTTATGTTCCTCCACCTAAAAGGAATTTGGAAGATATATTGAATTCTTTCATTGCAAAGCAAGAGTCTATCAATACTCAAACTGCTCAAACCATGACAGATTTGAAAGATACTCTTGCTAAATTTGCATCTGCACTTAATGTTCATGAAAAAGGTAAATTTCCTTCACAACCTCTGCCTAATCCCAAGGATCATCATTCACAAACTGGAACTTCTGGAACTCAACCGATGGATCAGGTAAAATCTGTTATTACCCTTCGAAGTGGTAAGGTTGTGGAAAAATCCATTCTTGAACCTTGTGAAGATGATGATAAATCAACTCCAAAGGGTAAGGAAGTGGAACCCATAACTTGCGAAGAGGAGGTTCAACAGACAGTGTCACCACCATTCCCTCATGCATTGAAAAATACAAAAAAATCAAATTTGAATTCTGATATATATGATATTTTTAAACAAGTAAAAGTTAATATTCCTTTATTAGATGCAATAAAACAGGTACCATCATATGCCAAATTTTTGAAAGACTTGTGCACTGTGAAAAGAAAATTGAATGTGAAAAAGAAAGCATTTTTAGCCGAACAAGTAAGTGCAATCATTCAAAATAATAATGCTTTGAAATACAAAGACCCTGGTTGTCCTACTATTTCTTGTATTATTGGAGAACGAAAGATTAAAAAAGCCTTGCTTGACCTTGGAGCTAGTGTGAATTTACTTCCATATTCAGTTTATCAAGAACTCAATCTAGGCGAGTTAAAACCTACTTCGGTAACACTTTTACTTGCTGATAGATCTGTTAAAGTGCCAAGAGGTATGGTAGAAGACGTGTTGGTCCAAGTTGATAACTTTGTATATCCTGTCGATTTCATAGTTTTAGATACACAACCTATCGAAGCTTGTAATGCAATTCCTGTAATTTTAGGTCGTCCATTTTTAGCAACTTCTAATGCTCTTATAAATTGCAGGAATGGAATAATGAAGTTGTCATTTGGTAACATGACCTTGGAGCTTAATGTGTTTAATCTTTGTAAGCAACCACATGACAAAGGAGATGAAAGTGAAGATGAAAATCTTATTGAAACTCTTGTGGAAGAAAACATTCAAGAAGGGAGTACTCGTGATCAATTAGATATTTGTTCAATTGAAACTGTTAAAGAAAATATTGAAATTGATCTTGATGATTTTATCAGGTATCACTCGTTACCAGGATCAGAGAAAGAATTTGATGCAAAATATGAGAACAAAGACGAACCACCCATATTGGAGTTAAAACCCTTGCCAGAAGAATTGAAGTATGCATTTCTTGGAGAAGATGAAACATATCCGGTGGTAATTTCTTCCAAACTAGCAAGTGATGAAGAAGGTAAATTAGTTGATATGCTTAAAAGACATAAAAATGCAATTGGTTGGACACTAAAAGATCTCAAGGGCATTAATCCACTAATTTGCACTCACAAAATTCACTTAGAAGAAAATGCAAAAACATCTCAACAACCACAAAGGAGATTAAATCCACACATGAAAGATGTTGTGAAAACTGAAGTTCTCAAACTACTTGATGTTGGGATTATCTACCCTATTTCTGATAGTAAGTGCGTAAGCCCAACACAAGTAGTTCCGAAAAAATCTGGCATTACAGTGATAAAAAATGAAAAAGGTGAATTGTTAACAAGTCGAGTCCCATCTAGTTGTCGGATGTGTATTGATTATAAAAAATTAAATGACGCCACTAGAAAAGATCATTTTCCATTACCATTTTTGGATCAAATTTTAGAAAGAGTAGCAGGTCATCCATACTACTGTTTTCTGGATGGATATTCAGGTTATTATCAAATTCCCATTGCACTCGAAGATCAAGATAAAACTACATTCACATGTCCTTTTGGAACATTTGCATTTAGAAGGATGCCATTTGGATTATGCAATGCCCCATCAACATTTCAAATATGTATGCAAAGCATTTTTTGCGACATGGTTGAAAATTGTTTGGAAATTTTCATGGATGATTTAACTGTTTTTGGGAATATATTTGATAATTGTCTTGAAAATTTTGAAAAAGTTTTAAAAAGATGTGAGGAAAAAGGTCTTATTTTAAATTGAGAAAAATGTCATTACATGATTACTTCTGGAATTGTTTTGGGACATGTCGTGTCATTTCATGGAATTGAAGTTGATAAACCAAAAGTTGATGTCATTGCCAATTTACCCCCTCCAAAAACCATAAAAAAATTCGCTCATTTTTGGGACATGCTGGATTTTATAGCAGGTTTATAAAGGACTTCAGTTTAATCTCTAAACCCATTTGTAACCTCTTAACAAAAGACACTGCATTTGAGTGGACTCAAGAATGTCAAAATGCTTTTGATAAAATCATTCGACATTTAACATCAGCTCCTATCATGCAACCTCCTGATTGGTCTTTACCATTTTAAATCATGTGCGATGCGAGTGATTATGCAGTAGGTGCAGTATTGGGTCAAAGAAAAAACGGTAAGCCTTATGTGATATATTATGCAAGTAGAACTTTAAACAATGCTCAAATGAATTACTCCACAACTGAAAAAGAACTACTTGCTGTAATATTTGCATTAGATAAATTTCGTTCTTATTTGATTGGATCAACGACTATTGTGTTTACTGATCATTCTGCTATTAGATATTTGTTGGCCAAACAGGATGCAAAGCCACGACTGATACGATGGATTTTGTTGCTCCAAGAATTTGACATTGTGATCAAAGATAAAAAAAGAACCGAGAATGTCGTAGCCGATCATTTATCAAGACTAGTAACAGGATCATCTTGTGAAATAACACCAATTAACGATAATTTTCCTGATGAACATCTATTTTCAGTTACTACTACACCTTGGTTTGCTAACATAGTAAATTTTCTTGTGACAGGAAAAATGCCACCGCAATGGAGTTCTCAAGATAAAAGAAAATTTTTGAATGAGGTAAAAAACTTTTATTGGGATGATCCGTATCTGTTCAAGTATTGTCCGGATCAAATTTTTCGACGTTGCATACCCGACAATGAGGTAAGTAGTGTCATTAAATTTTGTCATTCAGAAGCATGCGGAGGACATTTTTCTTCAAAGAAAACAGCTGCAAAAATCTTGCAGTGTGGATTTTATTGGCCCACTTTGTTTAAAGACACCCACGAAATCTGCAAGATCTGTGAAAATTGTCAAAAATTGGGTGCGATTTCAAAAAGAAACATGATGCCTTTGAATCCTATTATTGAAATTGAAATCTTTGATTGTTGGGGAATAGATTTTATGGGACCTTTTCCACCGTCGTTTGGATACTTGTATATTTTAGTTGCAGTTGATTATGTTTCCAAATGGATAGAGGCAATTCCATGTCGAACAAATGATCATAAAATCGTCATCAAATTTTTAAAAGAAAATATTTTTAGTAGATTTGGAATTCCTCGAGCCATGATAAGTGATGGGGGAACTCACTTTGTTAATAAACCATTTGCTTCATTAATGAAAAAATATGGTATTACTCACAAAGTAACTACTCCTTATCATCCTCAAACAAATGGACAAGTTGAATTAGCTAATAGGGAGATAAAGCAAATTTTGGAAAAAACTGTTAACTCAAATAGAAAAGATTGGTCTCTGCGACTTAATGATGCACTTTGGGCATATCGAACAGATTTTAAAACATCATTGAATATGTCTCTCTATAGGTTGGTTTACGAAAAACATTGTCATTTGCCTGTGGAAATGGAACATAAAGCTTATTGGGCGATCAAAACTTTAAATTCAAGCATGGATGATGCCAACAAATTGCGTAAATTGCAACTTAATGAACTCAGAAATGACGCGTATGAGAATTCAAGGATTTATAAAGCAAAAATCAAATCATTTCATGATAAAACAATTCTTAGAAAATTTTTTGAGATTGGTAAAAAAGTTTTGCTTTATAATTCTCGACTTCACATATTCCCAGAAAAATTACGATCAAGATGGACAGGTCCATATGTTGTAAAGCATGTGTATACTTATGGAGCTGTGGATATTAAAAATCCTAAAAATGGTGATGTAGTGGACTTGTAATTACCTTAACTTCCCTGTGGATACGATATCGGACTCACCGAATTATATTTCTTGTGGACAACCTGCTCTTGGGAGTGCAACAATCAAAGTGACAACACCATGCGCAATGGTGAGCTAAGACTGATCAGTCGATCATATGATGATATGATTACATCTTTTCACTTTCAAGGATCAAACTTCACCCAAAAATGATATACGATGATGGAAAGCTTTACGATTTAATGATTTATAATTTATTTATGCTTACAAATTTATGCAAGCTATTTTAAATAAAAGTATGATTTTATGCATGTGTATGTATATGTATTATTTGTTACTCATGGTTAGAACGTGCTGAGTCATTAGACTCGCTAGGTTTGGATGGTTGTAGATGAGGATGAGATTGAGGGAGGCCCTGACGCTTGAGTGGATCGAGTCCTGCAGTACACTCCCGAGGGACATTGATTTTCCGTATTTGCTTATTTAGTATTTGAAGTTTACGAAAGATTTTGAGGATTTTCTTTAGAGATTTATGCTTGATTTTGAAGTTCAATTTTAGATTATTTTTAAAATGTTGACGTATGAGTTTGGTTGTTGACATTGATGAATTTTTATGCATTTAGGATTTTGAAATGTTGGATGATTTTTAATTGAATGGTTCGAAGTTTATAAAAAAAATTAGTAAGATTTTGAAGTGAAAAAGTAAGGGACGTTTCACAATATCATAAACAATACAGAAACTTTCCAAACAGTCATATTATTGTGTCTAACGTATATATCACTCTTGGAAGCTATAAATACAACATATTGAATATCAAATACAAGCTTTTGAATGTGATTCAAAGTATGGGCAGCCTGCATAAAAAAATTATCCAGAATGAGAGCAAGCTCAAATGTGAGGATATATTTGAGAAATACACACACTATAATGGATTAAATCATCACGCACAATTACTCACACATATACATGAGAGTTGAGTTTCAAAGTTTATATGAGTGAGTTTTGACACAAAGTTATTAAAGATCATGTTTGTAGTCTTGGCGTAAAAGATATTAAACATTATTCAGATTGTGAGATTGTGGCATTCAATCGAGAGTGTGTTAAGAGTTTCAATTAGGCAAGAGATAAGTCCTAAGTTAAATGAGTTTGTATAAAGAGTTGTATAAATCAAATTCTTCCGATGGATCATTCCCAAGGAGAAAAAATGGTGACGTAAGAGTTGTTGATCTCCAAGCATCCATAAACAAATTCTTGTCTATTTATTTTTTGCATTTAATTAATGCTACTGTTTTTAAGATACATTGTTGAAACATTTTATGTGTTCTTCAAATACCCAAAATATTGCATATAATTGCTTGATAAAATGTTTCAACCAAAAAAGTTTTTACACATTCAACTTTCATATCTTTTAAATACTTTACCAAAATATTTAACCAATTTTTATGAAATATTATTTTGAGTGTCACCTGATTTGAAAATCAAACTCGATTTAATTCATCGATATTTAATATTTAAAAAACCGAAAAGTTTTAGCTCAATGATTATCATCCAATCGATCCTATCATAGTATGCATTTAATAAATATATAAATCAATACATTGATTAAATTTTTTTGAACCAAAAATTTCTTAAATTAATGCCTAAACATCTATAGTAAGTGTTGATAATAAAAAATCTTTCCAATTTAATACTCAAAATCTTTTATTTTACATCAGATATGAAATAATCGGTACACAAATATCATATATTAGTAAATTAATTTCAATATTTTGTACTGAGTTTAATCCGTGAAAAGATATGTGGGCGCAGAGAGTGCACATATATTTTTTGGATTAAAGAGGGCAGAATTGTTGGGTTGCGAAAACGCTAGCAATATTGATTTTGATGATATCAAAACTTTTTGTTGTATTTCTACTATATTTATTCAAATTTGCAGTTCAATATGTCAAGTTGAAACTCAAGTGAATTTAAGCTGAAAATCCGGCGAGGTAAAATATTTCGATTATATCTCGCAAACCAATGATCCAAATAAAGCGATCAAAACAGTTGGAACGCCAACTTAATTGTCTAAAAAATCATATTTGCTGCCGTTCGAGTGAATTCGGATGTTATCGAGGTGAAACGGTGGTCGCAAGATCTGACCGACCAAACATCCTCGAGCCTGACGGCTCGATAGATCAGCTCTAATATTTTTGCCATATCTCTCAGCTCAATTATCATAAAGGAATTATTCAACATGCGTTGGAATATAAGACAATGATCTACAAATCATCTTTAATGGTTCAAGTCTGAATCGAAGCTTAAGAAGCAGATAAATCACAATAAAGTTGCTAGTCTGCAGCATAGATACAACTTCCAGCTGGACATGATCAGTGTCGGTATTTCAAGCCTATCTCCCTGGTATGAACTCAAAATTGCATGATTACTAAATCTCTAGAAAGCTAAGAAAAATGGCTACAATTTTGATGTTTACTACTTTGCCCAGAAATCAGCGAATAAAGAGTTATAATCACTAGACCATACCACATGCATTCAATCGTTTTGCTCATCCAACCGGTTAGATGCATCAATCGTTTTGCTCATGCAACCGTTTTGCTCATCTGATCGGTTCATTCTTTCAACCATTTTACAAGTGGTATTAGAGCGGAATGTTCTTGAAAGAGATTTTAAAACTGATTTTGATCTTTAAAAATTCGAATTTTCATATTTTTCTAACATATATGCATAGTTGAGATTAATGGCAACTTGCACCAACATTTTAAAAAATGACATATGTAACGTCCCAAAAATTTGAATGTCCACGTAAACCACATGCATGCAAGTTATCAAATTTCTTTTATATTTTATTAAATTGTTTTAATGCATTAAATGCAATGTGTTTAATTAATGGTTTATTAAAGTTTCATGTATAAGGGCTTTTAGTAGTATTCGCGCTCGAACGAGGAATAGAGACTAGGGATAATTAAGGAAAAATGTTTCTATTAAATAAATTTTTAATTATTTAATATATGGTGTAATTAAGTATGATTTTTGAAAATGGGTCTTGGTTGGGCATTTTTACTCGTCGGGTCATATTTTTAACCGATATACAAATTTTAATGATTCAGAGGACTTTTTGAAGGTTCGGACAATATTTTAAAAACGTACCTAAAATAAATTTTTTTTGGGAGTGTTATTGGACTTGGTGGGTTTGTTTTAATGCTTAATGGGCTCAAAACCCTTTTAATTTTAATTAAGGGCACGTTAGTGCATTATATTTTGATTTAATTACATCATTAAACAAACCCTAAACCTAATTAAACCTAGCACCCTCCCCTCCCCTCCATCAGCAGCCATTTCGAAGCAAAAACCAGCAGCCAACTCGAAATCCTCTCAAATTTTTCAAGAAAACTCCTCCCCCACCTCTCCGGTGCACGTTCTACGCGGTTATCTTCAGGTTTTCGAGCGTATAAACACAAAGGTATGTTCAAAATCTCTTTTTCTCATCATTCACATCATTATATGCTGATTTGTATGTTTATGCACGAGAAATTCTTTGATCTATTATTTTGTATCGTTTTTGCATCGTTTTGTCACGGAATATGCATACGCTTGATTCATACTCACGTTTTTCCACAGCTTTCATGCAAGGGGCTGCTAGGTCTTCAAGTTTAAGGGCTGTACAAGCTGAGATATGTGGCGTCAAGGTGCTTTAGTTGAGTCTTGGTGAGGGCCGATCGATCCTAGGGTGTTTATGCGATGGTTGTGGCTAGATCGGGCGTTGGGAGTGGGACCAGATTTTGGGGAGTCAAACCGAGCCATGGTGCAGTCCCTTAGGGGGTTGATACGCGGTCTAGGAGGGCACATCTGTGGCTGGCCATGGTCTAGGATTCGGTCGAGGCGCAAGGGTCGTGTATGATCGGGTGTTGCTTGTTTTCGGGTAACTCAGTGTGGCTGATTGCATGGGCAGTAGGCGTGGGTTTGGTTGGTCCAAGAGTGAGTCCTTGGCTTGATCATGGTCTTAGGATAGTTGGATAAGGGCTGGACTCGTTGGTTTTTGGTCTAGGATCGAATATGGGGTCGTGGGTGCAACTAGGGCTTCGGTGCAAGCACGCAGGAAAACTTCCAGCAACTCTCAGGTACTGTTCGAGGGTCTTAAGTGGTCTGGTATAGGTGGTTTAAGGGTTGGTATGGTACGGTTAAGGCATGGTTTAAGTTTGGTTGAGTTTCGGGTTGATTCGGGTTAAAACCGAGACCCCGGTCCAAGTTTTAAAACGAATCGTATAAGTTACAGAACATGCTCGAGGTTACCTCTAGGAAATGTTTATAAATATGTTTTTAGGTGTTTTAAGGAGTTTGGTTGGCTTCAGGTCGAAATTCTGAGGTCCAAGGTTAAAATGGTCAATTAGGGTTTTCTAGGGGCAAAATGGTCATTTTTCACCCGGGTCGAGTTAGCAGTCCTGGCGGCGCCCTAAACACGATTTGTCATGTTTTAAATGTTTATGTTATCATGTATGTGACTTTTTATGTAATTATGAAAAAATAAGTTGCATGATTGATTTTAATAAAAATTTACGTATATGCATGGATCCATCGACTGACACGATCATACGAAAGTCACAACTAATGAACAAAATTCAATTAAAAGAGATGAACACGTCTATGATGATATGTTGAGACATGCTTTGACACATATGCTTTGTTATGTTTACGTTTACGCTTTAAAGATCATGAAATATATTTTTATTATGGTACTTTTTACTGTTGTCTGCTATATATATGTACTTGTTATAACGTTACAGGTGTGTTGAGTCTTTAGACTCACTAGGTGTGAATGATGCAGATGAGCATGTTGATGTAGAAACTGAATACGCTGAAGACTGAGTAGGCGAAACTGGGTGGTGCACTGGATAACCCGAGGACCTTGCGTTTTTCGCATAATATGTTTATGAGACATGGGTTTAAGCAACATGGTTAAATGTTTTGAATCTTGATTTACGTTGTCGATTCATCGGACTGTTGTTATCTATTCGAGTTTCTCTTTTAAATCAATAGACTAGGAGATTGATTTCTTTTTAAAGTTTTAACTCATTGCAGTTAGTTTTATTCAGAGGTTGGATGACCTTTTAAAAGCATGTTTAACTTATTTAAATGTTTTTGAGTCTGTGTATTTTCCGCCTTAACTTTAAAAAAATGTTTCAGCAGAATTTTAAAATAAGTGAATGTTTCAACATAAATCCTTGCTCGATTGCTCAAATGACAAACGTTTTTTCATTGCAAACTAGCTCGAGAAAGAGCAATTTATTGGTTTAAATTAGACTATGTGTCTTAGGATCGGTGTGATGGGTCAAAGTGTTTAGAAGAGAGGGAGGGTTGAATAAACACTTAAAGATTTTTGGCTCTTTTCGAGATGATGAATCAGTTTAGTGATAAACTGAATTCAAGAATCTTGTTGTCGATATCAATCATTTAACTGGTAGTGCAGAAATAAACTAACTGATAGATTGAATACTTAAAGAATAACTAAAATTCTGAACACAAAAAGTCTTATGGATGTTCAGATACTTCAATCGCTCCTACGTCACCCCTTCTATCACAAGGATAGGTTTTCATTAAAAGACTTTGATTGATTACAGCAGCTATAATAACCCACTTCAGTTTGGACTTAAAACTGCCAAAATGAAACTCTTAGTTTCTTACAATTTATCAGTACACAAACTGATTTTCTTTCGTAACACAAATGATATCAAAAGATCGAATATAATAAATTAATGTGCTATTATTTTTAGCTCGAATGATAGCCTGAATGCTATGAATATATCTATGAAGTGTGAGTTTTTCTGTATGAATATCGCAACCGATTGTGTATAACTTAATCTTTCAAATGTTCTCGAATTCGGAAATCAACAACATGCTTCTCATTGAACTTCTCAGCTATTTATAGTCTTTGCTTCCAACGATAACATTGAGTGCATTAATTAATATTTATCCGTTGATTTGTTATTTCTGAACGTGTCAACATTCTTATGACGATAGTATGATATTGCAGTCTGCTAATGCGGCGCTCCTTTGTTAGTTGCAGTCTGCTGCATACGATTTGTCGGTTGATAGCTGAACTAACTGATGATGTGTCAAACTGATCAGCAGTTTGACTATTTGAGTGATCAATTGAACTAACTATATGACTGATCAGTTAAACTGAATTAGGGTGTCCTGTTAAGTTCTAACTGATAGTTCAGTTGACTTTGTTTAGTTCGATTGCATCCGATCATTTAACTTATTAATCTTCAGTTAGGATGACCTCAGTTTGAACAACTCTAGTTTGAATAGTTTCAGTTCAGTGGTTTTAGTTGAGCTAATCAGTTCTGCAAACTTCGATACTCTATTTGTCAAAATCCGAAACCTTTAATTCTAAAAATTTTCCCCTTTTAGGTGTTTGAAAAAACTTAGATATTGAGAACAGATAAAACGATAGTAGATAAAATAGTCTTCAATAGGACTGTACAGATTCATACATAATAAAAATAAGGATCGACTGAACTGCTAAACTATCTAACTGATTGGACTGTGCATCATTTCTTAGCTTTCTTCTCAGTTGGTCCTTGATCAGTTGGATGTTCGGTTCTTTTCTTTGAAGTACCACCTTGACCTTGCTTCTGTTTTTCCTCTTTCCCCTTTTTGTCAACACCTACCGTGTGAGAAAGATGGCAGAATTCTGTGGTGACTAGGGATATTGCATCAAGCATTTGTGCTTGCATTATGTCCATTCTTTTGGAGAGGCTTGTATGCACAAAGTCGATTCTGTTGATAAGCATATCCTGGGTTTGGAACAAATCTAGTACCGTGACTCCGTCTTTCTTCATTTTGTCATCGGCAAAGAATATATTAGTTATTTCTTTGGTGATTTTCTTCAGATCCTTCAGGGTATGTTCCTTGATGGAATCAAATCTCAGCATATGCATAAGTTGAGTATATTTGACTTCAGAAACTGTTGATATCAGATTGAGCAAACTAGATTGAATATTTTCGATCATAATGTCAGTAGCAATTGGTACCTTAGGAGATAAGGCGTCAGTTATTGCTGGTGCTTTGCCTTTGTCCTTCTCACTGAAAGTCACCATTGCTAAGGCTTGTGATCCAGTCTCAGCTTGGTGTTCCAATTCAGAAATGAAATCTTCAACTACATCCTTTTGTAAGTCGAGAACTGAAGTATAATGTTGAGTAGCAGTTGAACTGGACGGCGCATCAATTGGCTTTTGCATATCAAGTATTGGTTCTGAATGCAAATGAGCCCCGTCAAATCATTGTTCAATCATGACAACTGACTGAACTTCATCTTCAACACTTTTCAACATAGCCTCTAAGGATATTTGTTCTATTGCACTTGGATCTGCATCCTCATCAGCTGGTTGAACAAATTCGAAATTCAGATGGATGTCAGTGGCAACTGATCTGACGACTTCATCAACGTTGGCCAATGACAACTCAGCATCTGTGTACAAAAGATATCCAGCTAGTGAAGATCTTGGAAGTGCAGAAGAGGTGGATGGTTGAATAATCTCGGGAGCTTCAATTAGCTTGCCCTTCTCTTTTGGATTAGGAAGAGCATGAGATATACTTAGCCCTAAAGTAGTTGAATCTATTAGTTTACGAATCACCACGCCTTTGGGTCGTGCGATCGGAAGAAAAATAGGTCAAATCACTATTATGGGAGGTGCGCTGAGACGTACAAGTTTCAATGTTTCACCAGATTCGGTGATGATTTTGGAGGGTGATCAGCTGGTTTCTTCAGTTCAGGTACTTCAGCTGATTGTTCAACTGGAACTGACTGAATTGGTTCAGCTGCTCTGGATGCCTCAGCTCCAGTAGAAATTAGTCTGATAGCTGGAACGGCTTCGAGAATAGCTGATTTGGTCTTCTGAGACCTTGGTTTCTTCATGATTTTCGGAGATGGTGTTTTCTCCGAATCGCTATCATGGACAACCAGTTTCCTCTTGGTTGTCAGTTGGCGAGCCACAGCCTTGGCCTTTGCAATCTTTACAGACTTTGAAGCTGCCATCATCCCGATTTCTGTCTTGATTTTCACAAATTTAGCTGGAGAGATGTCCAGGTTCGTTCTGGCTGGTTGTACATTCTTGGCATTGAACACCTTGAATTTGGACATCTTTTATGCAGAATCACTGATGAGACCAGAGCTTTTCAACAAGTAACTGATCTGCAAAGCAAAGCCATCGACTGCTTTGAAGATTGAACCATATTCTTCAGAATGTTGAAAATGATTGTTGACCAGTTCAAGCTTGTGCCCTTCATGATTGAAGTCATGATTTGAAATTTTTCCAGCGTAAGAGCAGCAAAGGAACCTGCCTTGACTAGAACGCCTTTGGAAACAATATCAGCCAACAACTGAATTTATGGCAGTTCCTTCTTTGGGTCAGACACTTTGATCTTCTTCTCATCAGCAGATAACAAAGTCTGCATTTCTTCAATGTCAGCTATCTTGACTTCAGAATAATGAGATAGACCTTCAGTTGGAAGTTGAAAATGATTTCTGAAGAATCCTTCATCGATAGTCAGCATCTGGTTGTTGATAGTCATGGAGATTATGCCGTCATCGGAAGCTGTGTTGTTAGCATAAACTTCTTGAATCTCCTTCGGATAAATAACTCGGGTTGCCATTCCAAAGAATTTATTCAGACCATCAGCTTCTATCTTCAGAAATATATTTCTAACAGATTCGTCCGAAATAGATAGAACAGTGTCGAAATCAATTGCCATAGCGTTGATAATGAAAGCTGGGGTTTGACTTGCCATTTGCTTAGATTCTCTGCGAAGAAGATTGCTCTGAGTTTTGAGGGCTTGAGAGATTAGAATTTGAATGAAGTGAACTAAGAACAGGAGACACAAATATATATGTTTGTGACATTTCAAATTTGTACACGTGGCAGTTCAAGATTAATTCGAATAAATGATATTTACTTCACATGTAAATATAGAAAGTAAATCGATTGAACTACTTGTAACTGAATTTCCAATAATATTCAACGAATGATATAATTAGTGAAGTAACCTTAAAAGTCAAAAACCTTATTGTGGAATCTTAACTGAATCGATAATCGGTTAACATATATGATAAGATCAGTTTGATCGAGAACTGATGTTGATAAGCTGGAAACTAAGTTAGTTCAGTTCAGAACTAACTGATAATTGTCTTATCAGTTAACTAGCTATAATTTGATGTTCTCCCTAAATTAAGCATTAAGATAAATCAATAAGCCCTAAAATATTTCTAAAGTAAGAAAACTCAGTCTCTGGTGGTTGCTTTGTGAATATATCAACTGTTTGTTGTTCAGTTGAAATGTATTCCAGTCTGATGTCCTTTTTGAGAGCACGATCTCTGATGAAGTGATGTCTGACATCTATATGATGTGTCTAGGAGTGAAGAACTGGATTATATATAATCACAATTGTGCTAGTGTTGTCACAAAAGATTGGTGAATCCTCTACGATGACACCATAATCTCTCAGTTGTCGTCGAATCCAGAGCAGATGAGTGCAACATCTTCCAGCAGCTATATATTCTGCTTCAGTTGTGGAAGTTGCGATGGATGTTTGCTTCTTGCTGAACCAGGAAATCAGTCTGTCTCCTAGAAACTGACATGATCCAGTAGTACTTTTTCGATCAAGTTTAAATCCTGCATAATCTGCAACTGAATAGCCAACTAGATTGAAAGATGAGTCTTTAGCATACCGTAAGCCCACCTTTTGTGTGTCTTTAAGATATTTCAATATACGTTTGGCAACTGAAAAATGCGATTGTTTAAGATTTGTTTGAATTCTAGCACACATGTAGACAACAAACACAATATTAGGACGGCTAAAAGTTAGGTAAAGTAAATAACCTATTAAACATCTGTAGAATGCCATCTCGACTGATATTCCCCCTTCATCTTTATCTAATTTAATTGATGAACTCGTGGGAGTATTTGCAGCTGAACATGTTTTCATGCCAGACTTCTTAAGCAGTTCCTTTGTATATTTATTTTGACTGATAAATGTACCAGTTTCCATTTGATTCACTTGCAGACCAAGAAAGAATGTCAGTTCACCCATCATACTCATTTCGAATTTATCCTGCCTCAAGTTAACAAATTTCTCACATAATTTAGGGTTATTTGACCCAAAAATAATGTCATCGACATAAATTTGTACGAGTAAAGTATGATCTTTCTTTGAAAATTTGAACAAAGTTTTATTAACTGTTCCAACAGTAAAATCATGATCAGTTAAGAATTTTGATAATGTCTCATACCAAGCTCGGAGAGCTTGTTTGAGGCCATATAATGCTTTGTTGAGATGATAAACATGATCAGGAAGTGAATGATTTATAAAACTTGGTAGTTGTTCAACATAAACCTCTTCCTTAACTGACCATTGAGAAATAGCTTTTGACATCAATCTGGTAAACTTTGAAGTTCTCGAAGGAGGCACATGCTAGGAATATTATTATTGCTTCTGGTCGAGCAACTGGTGCATAATTTTTGTCATAATCAATTCCTTCCTCTTGTTTGTACCCTTGTGCAACCAATCTAGCTCTGTTGCGCACAACTAAACCATCTTCGTTCAGTTTGTTTATGCAAACCCATTTTCTACCTATAATTGATTTTGAAAGTGGTCTTGGAACTAAAGTCCAGAAATTGTTATGGATAAACTGGTTTAGCTCCTCTTGCATAGCATTTATCAAGTTTTGATCAGCTAGAGCTTCATCAGTTTTCTTAGGTTCTAATTGAGAAACAAATGAAGAGTATACAAATAAATTAAACGTTTGATTTGTAGTTCTTACCAGATCAGATGGATTACCTATCACCAAATATTATGGATGTGCTTTACTCCATCTGTAGTTGGAACTTGTTGGATCAGTTTGCGTCACTGTTTCAGTTTGTAACTGAACATTTCCTTCAACATTAGTTGCAACAGGTTCAGTTAGTATTTGAATATCATCGCGTTGTTCCACAAACTGATTGTTATGAACATCTTCCTGTTCAACTGTTTGATCCACTACTTCAGGTTCTGGTGTTTGAAGGATGTTTCGATTGAATTCAACTTCTTCTTCACTGTCATCCTCTAGGCTGATTTCTGTTAAGCGATCAGTCAGCTCAACTGGATCAGTTGGCTTATCAGTTAGATCAGATTAATCAAATACAACATGCATTGATTCGTCTACATTTAAAGTATACTTATTGAACACTCTGTAAGCCTTGCTGACTGATGAATATCCCAGAAAAATTCCTTCATCTGATTTAGCATCAAATGCTGTTAAATGGTTTTTTCCATTATTATGAATAAAGCATTTGCAACCAAATATTTTGAAGTAAGAAACCACGCTTTTCTTTCCATATCAGATCTCATATGACGTTTTTAAATTATTTTTATTAATCATTGATCTGTTCTGAGTATAACATGCAGTGTTTACTGCTTCTGTCCAAAATCTTTGAGATATATCAGAATCAGCAAGCATTGTTCTAGCTGCTTCTTTAAGAGTTCAATTTTTTTTTCAGGTACACCATTTTGTTGAGGTGTTCTTGCAGCTGTGAATTCATGCTTGATTCCAGAATTTTCTAGAAATAGAGAAATATTTTGATTGAAAAATTTAGTCCATCGATCAGACCTTATTCTGTCAATCCCAACTGATTTTTCATTTAAAATTCTTTTGAAAAGTTTAATCAGTTGTGCAGCAGTTTGGTCTTTTGATTGAGAAAAATAACCCAAGTAAATTTTGAAAAATCATCGACAATCACTAGGGTGTATTTCATTTCCCCTAAACTCATGACTGATATAGGACCAAACAGATCCATATGCATCAGTTCTAAGCATCTGGAGGAAGATTTACTCCCTTTGTTTTTAAATGAAGATCTAACTTGTTTACCAAACTGACATGCTGAACATATTTTATCTTTTGAAAATAAAATCTTAGGCAGACCAGTTACAAGATCATGACTACTTAGATGAGCGTTGGATTTGAAATTCAAGTGGTTCAACCTTTTATGTCGTAACCAGTTCTTGGATGAATTAGAAGTTATAAAACAAACTGGTTCATTAGGTTGATCAGTCCAACTTCTTTTGTAAATATTACCACACCGATTTCCTATCATGATGATATTATCAGTTGAGTTCTTAACTGTGTAGGTGTGATTGTTGAACTGAATCGAAAAATTATTATCACAAAACTGACTGATCCTAATCAGATTATATTTTAAATTATCAACGAATATAACATCATCAATGATAATGTTACCATGGATAAGCTTACATTTACCCACTGTTCTACCTTTTGAGTCATCTCCAAAATGATTTTTGGATCAGAATAATTGACCAGTTGGGATAACAAATCAGCATCCCCTATCATGTGTCTTGAGCATCCGCTGTCCAGGTACCAGATTTAATCTTTAGTTGACGTAACTGTCACCTGCAGTCACACACAATGAATGATTTTGGTACCCACATCTATTTGGGTGCTAAACTGATTAGTCTTTTAGGAACCCAGACTTGAACCAGTCTAATTGACTTTCCAATTGCTGTGTTCCAGATAGTTTTTCTTGGTTTGTGTGTGTTTGTTGTGTTGTGTGCAGATGAGACAATATGCATTTTAGCCTTGTTCACGTAGTTGTTCATCCGATGTCTTTCCTGAACAGGCTTATTATTATTATGAGCATTCCTAGAATTCTGATTTTGCATAGCTGAATCGCTTAAGTGACCAGCTTCGTGAATCATTTGCACTCGAAGGACTATATCTGATTCCATATCTCTTAGCCTTGTTCTTATTGTCAATCGTTTGTTGAACTGATGTACTTGGCTATGATTATTCATGTACCATAACTAATTTTACAAAGTGAATATACTTCCATTTGCACATGTTCAGTTCTGCCTTGGTACCACTGATTGAAGATTCATCTTGGCTATTAAAGCCTAAACAAGTTTTCTCAGTAATAGATTTTTGTAAACCTTGCATTTCAGCCAATGTGACTGATGACTTATTCCAAGCTTGAATCAGATCAGTTTGTATTGAATTCTCAAGTTCCAGCTTCTGAATCAAATATTGGTTCTGAAACGAACACAACTTTTTTTTATACTAATCATAAATCCTAAACTCGAAAATGCTCACTAAATAAAATAACTTAACATTTTTAACAATAAATAATAAATTAACATATGAAATCTCAAGTGCATAAAATAAATCATAAATCATCAACTAACCAAAACTTCCTAAATTGACCTTTGAAAAGATCACTAACAATAAAATAAAGCATAAAAAAATATCTCTAATAAAAATCATTATCATAAATCCTTAAATCATAAATCTATCTAGCTAGTACGGAAACATAAAGGTCATTGGGTGTGTACTGCTGCACTCGATTCACTTAATCGTCACCGTCTCTCATAAATCATGAAATCCTGCATCATGCAAAACTAGTGAGTCTTAAGACTCAGCACACTCTAAACATGGATATCAAAAAATACATATACAATCACATGCATTAAAATCATATTTTTATTTAAAATAGCTTTTAAACATAAATAAATCGTAAATTGTAAAATCATTTTAAAATACTTTTTGACCATAAATAAATCATTTTAAAAAAATAGATTTAATCATCATCATGAATCCTATATCATAAAAATCATTTTAATCAAAAAGCTTTCAATCATATATCATTTTGGGTGAAGTTTGATCCTTGAAAGTGACTAGCTTTTATCCTTTGGTCGACTGCAGTCTTAGCTCCACATGGCCCATGGGAGTGTGCACTAGGCTCCACCGTGGAAATACGATCGTCGGGGTACCTCTGAGGTCTTTTCTCATACATGGGGTCCCTATGGGGCTTTGGATCGTAAACGGGGTCCTCTGGGGCCTTGGCCCGTATATGGGCTCCCTCAAGGCCCTCATGTCATCCCCAAAAAATTGTAAGTTTACCGTCTCCACATAAACGGATCCCCCACAAGTCATATATCAGATGTCACAGTCAATTCACATCACTCAAAATATTTTTAATTTTCTTTAAAAATCATAAAATAACAAAGCTTTTCAAAAATAGTATTTTAGACGGTAAAAATTGCACAACTTTACCATAAATCATAAAAATACATATTATTATTAAAAACATCATTTTGAATCATAGAATATCATTTTACAAGCATTATGATCCTTCGGGATGCTGCCAAGCGTTTACGTATTTTCCTAAGTGTAAAATTATCGTTTTGTCCCTGTACGTAAAAATTCTCGAATTTATTTTTTTCTCAATTTTAATGACATGGGCTTATTCTAAATAATTATTCAAGCTTAAATATAATTTTTAATAATTTTATTCTGCTTAAAACTAGGCGTTTCAATTAATTCTATAATTAACGTTTCGTGCGGCGATTAAATCTCGGATAAATCTAAAACTCATTATTTTGATCCCAACTTTTTAAAATAACATTTTTATTATTAATTCTACCCTTGTGAGCCATGAACCACACATGTGGACCCATGGTTCTAATTTTAGTTCTTTAATTTATGAATTTGACCCATAATCGAACCACCCGAGCCAACTCCTTATTTGTTCGAGCCACCTCGAGCCAAACTCTAGCCAACCCACCTAAGCACCCTCCTGACCTGCGCGTCACCTTGGAGCTTCCCTCGTGTTTCTCTCGTTTGGCTCGAGCCACAGCGCATCCAGCCCTCCAGCCCCCGGCCCGACCCATGCCCATCACCATAGGACTCTGATGGACCACCTAGTCCAGCCCCAAACCGAGCCACAGCCCCTGGAACTCTCGGCCACCCCCTGAAACCTGCGCGTGAAGAGTCCCTTCACGCAAGGACTCTTCCAGCCCACTTAGCGCGAGCCCTATCCCCCTAGCACTCTACCAGGCCCTCCTCGAGCCCCAGCCAGCCCTGGCCAAGCCCCAAGGCCCCATGCAAAGCCACCGAGTTCCTTGTACAAACAAACATGACCCACGGTTCCATCTTTTCTTGTTTCCTACGGTTTCTAGCTTTAAAATTCCCTTTAATTTGAGCATATTTCAATCTTATTCCTTCTTGTATTGGTAGCTTAACCCTTAGATTCATAACGTTTTTCGTATCAACGTAAAATCGTTAAAAATTTGAAAAAAATATATCCTACCGTAAAATAAGCGAACATCAATATTTTTCATGCATAATCAATGACCACACAGGTATTATGATTTGTATGATGTTCAAAAGAGTTTAGGAACGTGTCTTTGCATTTATAACGCTCGATTATTCGATCGTTGGATAGGGTGCGACGTTGGACGACCGGAAGACGAAGAACACGAGATTTTTCTTCCTCCTATTTTTTTCCGAAAATATTGTGTGTGCTTGTGGTGAATTACGGCTGATGGAGGCTGAATGGTGGTGGTTTAAAAGACCTAAATCACTTATTTATAAATTAATTAACAAGCTAATGGGCTTTGATTTTGGGTTTGCAAGCTTAAGGGTAATTGGACCTACTTTAAATAATTAAATTGGGCCCAATAACACTTAATTAATTAAATAATAAAAGTTTATAAAACTAGTTTCCGTAAAATAATATTTTTGATCTTTTAAAACTTCTTGTTTGCCCAAAACCGGCTTCACGGTAAAAATCGAGCTCGACTCATAAAATAATTCGAACTCCAACAGTTTTAGGAAAATTAAATCATTTTTAAGTCATATTAGGAAGCTTTGTCATTAATTAAAGAAAAATACATATTCTTGTCTCGATCGTCCCCAGTCTCCTTTCCCCTGCCTATTATCGAATATTCGCGTAAAATCTTTAATTTCATGTAATTATGTCATATTATCATTTAATCATGCAATAATATATTTAATCATATAATAAATATCATGCTAGCATTTAAAATCAATTAAATGAAACAATTAAGCAATTAAAATAATTTGCATGCTTGTGGTTTACGTAGGTTGGTTTTTCGGACGTTACAATTCTCTCCCCCTTAAATAGAATTTCGTTCTCGAAATTTTCCTTGACTTGATGATTGCAAAGCTTATATTCCCTTAACCACTCAAACTTAACCTCTAACTTAAATATTACTCTTTAATTCGGTCCTCAAAATCTTGAAAATTGCAATTCTAACCCAAAATTTCCCAAATTCGACTCCAAAATTCAGCTCAAGTAGTGCGTGCACCCTATTTTTCTCTAAGTTCTTCGACATCCCAATCAATTCCAATAACCCAATTTAATATTTCATGCAATAAAAGCGTCGAGAAATGTTAAACAGCTAGGTTACCTCGAAATCAGTGTAGTGCCGGCTCTGTCTCAGCCTTATCAGCTTGCATCACATAGACCCTTCCAGTAGTGGGTTGCTTGAGCATTGGGCAATCCATAGCCTTGTGTCCCAAATCTCCGCATTTGAAGCACTTATAAGTGCCCCGCATGCACTTGCCATAGTGTGGACGATTGCACTCCTTGCACAGTGGTTTCTCATCAGCCTTCGGAACGTTCCCCCTTGGTGGTTGTACTTGTGATTTTGGTGGTTCTGGTTGTTTTTGTGGTCCCGCATAAGGCTTCTTATTACTCTGACTAGCTTGCTGAGCACGATTTCTCTTTCGCTGCATCTCCCAATCTACATCTTTAAGTGACTGCTCAGCTCTAAAAGCTTTGGCAACGACAGTAGTATAGTTAGTAGGATCGCTGAGCATCACATCCCGGCGGATAGTAGGCCTCAAACCATGTAGAAAGTGTCGTAATTTCTCGGCAGCATCATTCGCGATCAAGGGCACAAAGTGACAGCCCTTATCAAACTTCTGCACAAACTCAGCAACAGACCAATCCCCTTGACGGAGGCTCATAAACTTCCTCTTAAGCCTAGAACGGACATCAGTAGTGAAGTACTTGTCATAGAACACCCTCTTGAACTCCTCCCAAGTCAAAGTCGCCATATTCACTCCTCGTTCCGCTCCCTCCCACCATAAGGAAGTGTCGCCCTTCAGCAGATAGATGGTACATCGAACTCGATCAGCGTCCGCCATCTCCATGTAGCGAAAGATCACCTCTAAAGATGTAATCCATCCCTCAGCAACGAATGGATCAGTAGTGCCATGAAAATCTTCGGGGTGCATCCTCCTAAATTGCTCATAAGCTGCCTCTGGTCTAACCCTCTCTCCATATCCTACGTGTTGCTCAAAAAAACGGGCCATACCGGCTAGTACACGGGGACTAGCATCCTGAACAGGTGGAGGCTGTGGAATATCCCCCTCATGTCTAACCTCATCAGTCCTACGCAAAATCCTTATAGGAGGCATATCTGTATACGTCGTCCAAACCACGTAGCCAACATGCATTTAACATTTTACATGCAACATGCAACATGTGACTAACTTTTATATCATGTATATAAAAGCATTTTAAAAGAATTTTAGCATATAAAAAATAAAGCAGTAAAAACTCATATATTTGAGGCGTGACTTCTTTAGCTTCTCGAAGTGACAGTACACAACCCTTTGGGGAAAACCTTGGCTCTGCTATCAACTGAAACGACCACGATTTTTTTTTCATACTAATCATAAATCGTAAACTCGAAAATACTAACTAAATAAACTAACTTAACATTTCTAACAATCAATAATAAATTAACATATTAAATCTCAAGTGCATAAAAAAAATCTTAAATCATCAACTAACCAAAACTTCCTAAATTGACAATTGAAAAGATCACTAACAATAAAATAAAGTATAAAAATATCTCTAATAAAAATCATTATCATAAATCCTTAAATCATAAATCTATCTAGCTAGTGTGAAAACATAAACGCCCTCGGGTGTGTACTGCTGCACTTGATCCACTCAATCGTCACCGTCTCCCATAAATCATGAAATCATGTATCATACAAACCTAGTGAGTCTAAAGACTCAGCACACTCTAAACATAGATATTAAATAATACATATACAATCACATGCATTAAAATCATATTTTTATTTAAAATAACTTTTAAACATAAATAAATCGTAAATCGTAAAATCATTTTAAAATACTTTTTGAGCATAAATAAATCATTTTAAAAAAATAGATTTAATCATCATCATGAATCTTATATCATAAAAATCATTTTAATCGTAAAGCTTTCAATCATATATCATTTTGGGTGAAGTTTGTTCCTTGAAAGTGACTAACTTTCATCCTTTGGTCGACTGCAGTCTTAGCTCCACATGGCCCATGGGGGTGTGCACTAGGCTCCACTATGAAAATACGATCGTCGGGGTTTTTCTAGGGCCTTTTCCCTTACACGGGGTCCCTCTGGAGCCTTGGCCCGTAAACGGGGTCCTCTAGGGCCTTGGCCTGTATATGGGCTCCCTCTGGGGCCTTGGCCCTCACGTCATCCTCACAAAATTGTAAGTTCACCGTCCTCACATAAACGGATCCCCCACAAATCACATATCATATGTCACAGTCAATTCACATCCCTCAAAATATTTTTCTTTTTCTTTAAAAATCATAAAATAACAAAGCTTTTCAAAAATAGTATTTTAGACGGTAAAAATTGCACAACTTTACCATAAATCATAAAAATACATATTATTATTAAAAACATCTATTTGAATCATAGAATATCATTTTACAAGCATTATGATCCTTGGGGATGCTGCCAAGCGTTTACGTATTTTCTTAAGTGTAAAATTATCGTTTTGTCCATGTACGTAAAAATTCTCGAATTTATTTTTTTTCTCAATTTTAATGACATGGGCTTATTCTAAATAATTATTCAAGCTTAAATATAATTTTTAATAATTTTATTCTGCTTAAAACTAGGCGTTTCAATTAATTCTATAATTAACGTTTCGTGCGGCGATTAAATCCCGGATAAATCCAAACCCCATTATTTTGATCCCAAATTTTAAACATAACATTTATATTATTTATTCTACGCTTTTGAGCCATGAACCACACCTGTGGACCCATGGTTCTATTTTTAGTTCTTTAATTTTTGAATTTGACCCATAATCGAACCACCCGAGCCAACTCCTTATTTTTTCGAGCCACCTCAAGCCAAACCCGAGCCAACCCATCTAGGCACCCTCTTAACCAAGCCCAACCCCTTGAACCAGACCCTAGATCGCTCAATCACTCCTGGACAGAAGACCCAAAACCTGCACACATGCTTGACTCACGCCTATAGACTCCTAGCTAGCAAAGGCTCTTCTAGCAAAGCCACCACCGACACCACCTGACCTTAACCATCCCTGGACAATGCCCAGACCCAACACAGACAAGCCCAGACACTGGAACCCATGCGCGAGCCACCTGGATCAGAAGACAGCATGCGTGTCACCTTGGAGCTTCCCTCGCGTTTCTCTCGTTTGGCTCGAGCCACAGCGCACCTAGCCGCTCCAGACCCTAGCCCGACCCCTGCCCATCACCCTAGGACCCTGATTGACCAACTAGCCCAGCTCCAAATCGAGCCACAACACCTTGAACTCTCGGCCACCCCCTGAAACCTGCGCATGAAGAGTCCCTTCACGCAAGGACTCTTCCAGCCCACTTAGCACGAGCCCTAGCCCCTTAGGACTCTACCAGGCCCTCGCCCCTGACCCTCCTCGAACCCCAGCCAGCCCTGGCCAAGCCCCAAGGCCCCATGCAAATCCACCGAGTTCCTTGACTTGTACAAACAAACATGACCCACGGTCTCCTTTCTCCTGCCTATTATCGAATATTCTGGTAAAATCCTTAATTTAATGTAATCATGTCATATTATCATTTAATCATGCAATCATATATTTAATCATATAATAAATATCATGATAGCATTTAAAATCAATTAAATGAAACAATTAAGCAATTAAAATAATTTGCATGCATGTGGTTTACGTAGGTTGGTTTTTCGGACGTTACAATTCTCCCCCTCCCTTAAATATAATTTCGTCCTCGAAATTTTACTTGACTTGATGATTGCAAAGCTTAGATTCCCTTAACCACTCAAACTTAGCCTCTAATTTAAATCGTACTCTTCCATTCGCTGCCTCCCCTTAACCGAACCCTAGGATCCATGGAGGGAACACAAACCTTAGGTTCATCTATGTAACCCAAGCGCAGCCCCCTTGCTACTCTCCAGCCCTCGTTTCCACCTTAAACAGCCCTTGTTCCATCCTTTAAACATCCTATGTTGGCAGCCTATTCTTTAAAAATCATAGCACGTTCATATACTCATGAAATTCATCAAAAGTTTCAAAATAATCATTTCATATGTTAAACGATTTGTACCTAATTATTTTTCATGCAAAAATATGTAAAACAAGCATAATATGATTTGAATGGTGCGTCAAAGAAGTTTAGAAGCGTGTCTTTGCGTTTAAAACGCTCGAATATACGATCGTTGGCGTGGGTTGCGAAAGGAGAGGAACGGGCGACGAACGACCTTGAATCTTCTCTCCAAAATCTTGAAAATTTTTTGTGTGTGGTGTGTGAATTTTCGGCTGAATGACTCCTTAGAACCCTATGATTGCTTTTAAATTTTTGAAAATTGCATGCTTAATGTGTTAGAGTTTTGGGCTTTTTGTTTAGGATTAATTGGGACTTCAATTAGGTAAATTAGGTCCAATAATACCTATTTAATTGTAAAATAAAAGTTTAAAAAATTTGTTTTCAAAAATATTAATTTTTGGACCTTTAAAAGTCTTTCGTTTGACCAAAACTGGCTTTGCAGATAAAATCGAGCTCATCTCGTAAAATAATTTGGGCGCCAACATTTTTAGAAAATTTTAGTCATTTTTAATCATATTATTTTATCTTGGTTGTCCCCAGTCTTCTTTCCCCAACCTATTATCGAATATTCTGATACAATCCTCAATTTTCATTAAATTATGCAATTAGACCATCAATATATCATATATTATGTATCATTTAAGTATTTAAAATAAATTAAATAAAGCAATTAAAAAATTTAAATAATTTGCATGCATGTGGTTTACGTGAGTTAACTTTTGGACATTACAGGTTTTAAATTGTTTATTTTGTTTTTTGGGAAGTTTAAATATATTTATCTTAGTAGTTAGTGTGATTTTAGTAAATTTTACTTACAAATGTGTGTTATTCTTTCCAAATTAATACGTGTTTAATATTTTGTTTTAAAAAAAAGATAGAAGACCTAGAGTAAAATTTGATAATGAGGATAAAAATCACAGTGAAACAAATATGCAAGACTAAAATTACAATTTTTTCAAAAAATTAGTTTTCTTGCAAATGGGTTTTTTGCAATAAAAATGGATACGGAAAAAATATAATTTTCCATCAATTGTAATAATTTGATTAAAAATTTGCACTAAAAAGTGGAACTTTAATTATGAATTTACTGTTTTATCCTCATTTTCTTTCATTTAAAAGATCAAATTTTGTGTGCCACTTCTTGATCGTTTGTGTTGTTTTTAAAGAATTAATTAATTAATTATTGTTTTTAATTTTTTATTTTCTTTTTGAGAAAGTTTAAATATATATTTATCTTAGTAGTTAATATGCGTTTAGTAAATTGTAACTAGCAAATGTGTCATTCTTTCCAAATTAATGTATGTTTAGTACATTTTTGAAAACACAAAGATAAAGGACTCAGAGTGAAATTTAACAAATAGATTATCCAAATCACAGAGAAACAAATATGCGATTATGTGTGAAAAAAAAAACAATCATAAATTTGATCCCTTTTAAACTACTCAAAGAGTCGAATACATGATGAGATATTTTTATGATCATTGAAACATCGGATAAACAACTATGTGTGTTTAAAAAAAATGTGGCAAAAATAAATCAAGAAGAAAGGATGACATTGTACTGTCGAATGTCCCATTACCAAAATGTGAATTTTGTCAACAAATCAAAAATAATAATAATAATAATAATACAAGTGTTTAGATCATCTATGACCATAAGGCTGCGTTTGGTAAGATGATAAAATAAACTAATGATTAGTATGTAAATGATAAACAAAATGATGGTGATAGAAATGTAATATATGATATAAAATAGTAGTATGTTTGGTATGATTTTTAAGTATTGGATAATTTTGAATTTTTTGATGAAATGACAAAGTTTCCATTTTCTTTATTTTTTCTTCTTTATCCCGGCTGTGGTCCGGCGACAGAGGTCGGGCGACGGCCGGCGGCGGGAGACAGCCGACGGCTGGAGGTGGTCCGACGGCGGCGGGAAGCAGTTCGTCGGCGGTCGGCGGCACGGCGGTCGGCGGCGGTCCGGCGGTGGAGGTGGTCCGACGTTGGTGAAAGAGAAAGGGTAAAATTGGAAAGAGGATGGGAATAGAGGAATAATAAATAATCATAGGGGGAATTAGGTATTATTTAATCACACCTAATACAACCTAATCATTTATGGGAAAGATTGAGTTGGTTAAATAAAAATCGTACCAAACGCTAGATTAAGTGGGTTTAGAAATCACAAACCCACCTAATCATCCTAACCAAACGCCCCCTAAAAGTACAAATATTGAGATTAAATACGATAATAAAATATTTGTATTATCTAAAAAAATATGACAAAAAGTAGAGTGGTAAAATTTTAAAGAGAAAAAAATCATACTTTTTTTTTAAGTGACATGAATGATTAACATTGATTGTAAATTATGTAATCATCATTTTTATTTATTAGATTAACTAATTTTATTTCAAATCAAATTGCTTCGACGTGAAACACACTTGCATTAAATGGAGAGTGGGTTTCGTTTTTTTCTTTCTTTCATCTGTTTCGTCTTTCCCTTGATGGAAGAAGTGTTTATCATATGTTGGGTGACGCAAAATGTCGTATATTTGCTAGTTAGAAAGGGAATCTAAAGACATTTTAACGATCCAAAACGTATGCGATCAATTAAAGTTGCATGTAAAGCAGCCAAACACTGCGCAATATGCATGCATGTGGCAAAGAAATTTACATTCCGAGCATTGGCCAAAGCATGAATGAGATTTCATGTTGCATGAGAAATGAACATTTAGATAATAAGGGCAGATGAAGATTCGATACACTCTAAAGTTCTATTATCTGAAAAGTTACAACTCTTCAAAGAGCTTAAAGCACCATCCCTTTGATAAAATGGTAGAGGTTTGGAGCTGGACACAGTTAGAATTTACTCCCTACTAACAGCATTCTCTCAACTCTCAACTTCAGTTTCAATTGTATCATCATGCCTAAAAGTAAAATTTGATGGTGGACGATCGACCGACAAAGTTCCTTCAAGCACCTTAACCACTTCACCTATTGAAGGTCTCAAAAATGGTTGACTTTGGATGCACCAGAATGAAATTCTAGTAATCCTTTCTATAGTTTGCATACTATCATCTCCCACTAATTTACACTCTTGATCGACTTGGTGAAGTATTTGCTGCATATTTTCTCCCAGGACATCTCTCTTGCAAGTGACGATCTGTAAGAAAATTTTTCCGAGCATGTATATATCTCTCTCTGATGGAGATTCTGTTGTAGAAACTTCTTGCTTCTTGAGGAAGTTTTGAAGTCCAAAATCTGTCACTTTTGGGACCAAGTTTTCATCTAGCAAGATATTTTCAAGCTTCAAATTGCCATGCGTTATGCATATTTGACACTCCGTGTGCAGATAAGCTATTGCCCGAGCCACCCCAAGAGCAATATCAAGTCTTTGTCGCCAAATCAGTTGGCTATCGCACTTCTCTTTCGGGTTAAAAAGCCACTTGTCCAAAGAACCATTTAGAATATGCTCATATAGTAAAATTTTGTTTGATGGTTCAAAACAGAAGCCTTTAACCGATGCAAGATTTCGGTGATGCGTCCCACTCAGTATAGAAACAGCAACTCGAAATTCCTTCTCTGATACAACCACATCCTCCAAAACTTTGGCAACTATAGGAGTTCTGTTTGGAAGCACACCTTCAAAAACAGAAGTTCCAAGTTGAATGGCAAAATTCTTTGTGAGTTCCTTAATTTCCTCAAATGATAATCTGATCAGCATGCTGTAATGTGCATTCATTCGAGCATCCTTTCCAAAGGATATCCTTCTTTTCAGCTTAATCTCTCGTCTCCGGTAAAGGACCAAGAAAACTAGAACCTGGATACCTAAAATTACAGATATTGTCAGCAAAACTATCAGTGCTATAACTTCAATTAACTTTTTACGGCTTCCCATTCTCTCACTAAGTTCATTTGAATCTGAATTACTAAGCTGGTTCACACCCTGAGTCGCAACAGCCTGTGGAATGGAACACACTTTCAAGAATGACACAGCTGGGGTATTGGGAGTCTTGTACCCACTAATAAAACTCGTCCTCTTGATCGTGCATAAACCAGAACCATTGTTTATTGAAGTTGCAGCTATACAAGAAGTGTCGTTCGAGCAATATTCTTTGCAAGCCGTCTCACTTAACAGCATATCAACATCGTGTGGTGGATAAAGACCATAAAGAAATGTCTGTTTCATCACCAACATGCTGGAGTGCATCCTACAATTCCCCAGATCCACCATTTTCTTGCACCCCAAACCACTCGAATCACTGATAGAACCCCCGATTCCCCATTCTAAAGAATCAGAATACAGACAATCACAAACCGGACTTGAAGAATTATACCCACAAACACTATATAAGCCACAAGAACCAAATACTTTGCACTGATCTTCGACAGCTTGCCACACTACTTTCCATGCATGATTCACATTGTCCCACGAGTAAATTCTCAAATTTCCATCCCGATCAATCCTAAGGTGTCTCAGAGTAACCGGTGAATCTCCGTAATCCCTAGCTGACACAGACCAGATGACCTTGCCACCGTTATCATATAGACCTAAAACGCCATTTGAATCAAACCTTGATTCCTTGGCAACCACAAAGGAGCCAAAGTACTGACTCCTCCAATATGTCACATTGTGCTCCCAAACAAGTGCAAGTTCACCAAACTGACGAATCACCAAATTATAGTAGCTAGAAATTGATCTAGTAGAAGACGCTCTTAGACTTTGAGGATAAGAAAGTGATTGTCCAGGAAGTAAAGTGTTTGTGGGACTACTGAAACTGTCCCAAATCACTTCATCTTTACTCCCCAAAAGAACCAAGTTTCCATTGTCTAAAAGACTGGTTTTTTGAACGCCCAAACCAGAGGTATTACTACTCCACAGAATAATATTACTGGGATTGTTAATCAAGACTAATCTCCCATCCATGTCAAGCCTAAGTGTAGAATTAACAGAAACACTAAGGCCCCCGCCAACAGTCCAAACAGGGAGGTTTGAAGCTGTATCCTCCAAGTTATACCTAATGCCAACCACAAATTCATCATCATCACCACCATCTATCTCCAAGAAACCAAATGCAAAAACCCCATTTTCAGACACCCAATTCTTATTTCTATTAAAGGCATTAACCTCGAAACCGAGAGGCAGGGATACTAAACCAAAATCATCTGAAAATATACCCGAAAAAACAGAACACAAGAACAAGAGCACAAGAGGAACACAACATTTTCCACAACTCTTACCATGTAATGGAATAACCCAGGAACCACACATTTCAGCCCCCAAGAACAGTTGCAGGAAAGGGTGCGCTCACTAATATGTCTACAGTATGCAGTAGGATTGAATATGAATAAAATTATATTGTTAAATACATAAAAAGAAAGCGAGAATATGCAAAACTTTGTGGGTAATGACCTTTTTCATGAGAGAGGGAGGAGAAAGGTTGAGAAAAATTGAATCTTGAAACAAAACCTATAATAATGGAAGATGAGAAAGTGTGAAAGAAAAACAAGATTAAAATCTTTGATGTGAGAGAACCAAGATTCTCACTCAGTTGGCTGAGTTTGCTCCCACTGAAAACAGTCAACACTGCTAATGAGATATTTCTCTACTTTTCACGTGACCTTTATTTCTTGGATTCAAGCAAGTCCATTAGCATGCTCCGAATAAAAAATGATTTCTTTTCTCATGCAAATACACAAGAATTAAGGCATCATTACAGGTGGATTATCATGTGTCGACGCATGTTATAATTAATCGTCCTCTGCAAATAAGGTCACATGAGAAAGAAAAGGACAATTGCACGTTGGAGGGTGAGAATTAAATGTTGGGACCAATTTTCTAAATTGGACAAAATGAGCAACTCGATTACTGTACTGGAAGTCTCTACTGTGACTATGCGAGCGGAAATGTGAAAGTGCGAGAACTCTAAGATTAAATCGTCGTCTATAATTTATGGATCTTTCAAGAAAGTCCCCACCCCACATCGATATTTTGGATTCAAATTCATATTCAGATGCTTTGAGGAGGAAACTACTAGAAATTAATTAAATCGCAGTTAAAATATTGACAATCAGATACCATATTAGTATAATTCTTGTAAAATTTGTGATAAGATTATAATAATGTAACCAATGTTAAATAAGAGATTTTAATATGTACAACATTACCCTATATGTAAATATGTGATTACGAAATTGTCAATGCATTCCATCTACTTTATGTGACAAGGTGGATCTAGCAGTCTTGACAGTGCGCAACCTACCGCTTGCCCCGAACTGTCATTCGGATGTTGGAGATTTAATGAATTAAATCTACAAATCATGTTATTGAATCTATATATCACAACAGAACAGTAATTCATGTCGAATTATCAAAAATTATAAATAACAGTAAAAATGTATCAGAATCCATTGATTGATCTAGCATTGAAGTTATGGATCTTTCAAGACAACAGAGAATCGATGACCTTATTCTTGCTTTAGATGGGTGAATGAGATAGATCTACAATATGTGTGTCATATATATTCTATGTTATTCTTTGTGACTCATGGACCATAACCTTATATAACCTTAGCAATCTTCGATCCATCATAAAAGACTTAATTGGGCTAGGTTTCTACACATAAGGTAGATCATACCAATTTATTTAATACTTTGGAAACTCAAATTTAATTAGATCACCTTATTGGGCTTTTCATGAGATAGATTGTTCATTTACAATTAATTAAATTATGTGAATCCAGTAAATAATTCCAACAATCCACCATTTGGGCCATATAAGTTATCTATATATTGCATATGCAAAAATTGGATTAAGATCTTGTTATCTAAACCAAAATATTCCTTAACAATCTAGTCTATCAATTACTAGACCCATGAATGATCACAATATTAGCATAATCAATAACATAAATCAAGTATAGGTGTGTAACATAGAAGTACATAAATGTGATCCAAGAATGAAACCTGAATTTTCAAATGGTCCTCCTAATGATTCAAAGAGTCCAATAACAGACTTTCAACCANGGTGATAGAAATGTAATATATGATATAAAATAGTAGTATGTTTGGTATGATTTTTAAGTATTGGATAATTTTGAATTTTTTGATGAAATGACAAAGTTTCCATTTTCTTTATTTTTTCTTCTTTATCCCGGCTGTGGTCCGGCGACAGAGGTCGGGCGACGGCCGGCGGCGGGAGACAGCCGACGGCTGGAGGTGGTCCGACGGCGGCGGGAAGCAGTTCGTCGGCGGTCGGCGGCACGGCGGTCGGCGGCGGTCCGGCGGTGGAGGTGGTCCGACGTTGGTGAAAGAGAAAGGGTAAAATTGGAAAGAGGATGGGAATAGAGGAATAATAAATAATCATAGGGGGAATTAGGTATTATTTAATCACACCTAATACAACCTAATCATTTATGGGAAAGATTGAGTTGGTTAAATAAAAATCGTACCAAACGCTAGATTAAGTGGGTTTAGAAATCACAAACCCACCTAATCATCCTAACCAAACGCCCCCTAAAAGTACAAATATTGAGATTAAATACGATAATAAAATATTTGTATTATCTAAAAAAATATGACAAAAAGTAGAGTGGTAAAATTTTAAAGAGAAAAAAATCATACTTTTTTTTTAAGTGACATGAATGATTAACATTGATTGTAAATTATGTAATCATCATTTTTATTTATTAGATTAACTAATTTTATTTCAAATCAAATTGCTTCGACGTGAAACACACTTGCATTAAATGGAGAGTGGGTTTCGTTTTTTTCTTTCTTTCATCTGTTTCGTCTTTCCCTTGATGGAAGAAGTGTTTATCATATGTTGGGTGACGCAAAATGTCGTATATTTGCTAGTTAGAAAGGGAATCTAAAGACATTTTAACGATCCAAAACGTATGCGATCAATTAAAGTTGCATGTAAAGCAGCCAAACACTGCGCAATATGCATGCATGTGGCAAAGAAATTTACATTCCGAGCATTGGCCAAAGCATGAATGAGATTTCATGTTGCATGAGAAATGAACATTTAGATAATAAGGGCAGATGAAGATTCGATACACTCTAAAGTTCTATTATCTGAAAAGTTACAACTCTTCAAAGAGCTTAAAGCACCATCCCTTTGATAAAATGGTAGAGGTTTGGAGCTGGACACAGTTAGAATTTACTCCCTACTAACAGCATTCTCTCAACTCTCAACTTCAGTTTCAATTGTATCATCATGCCTAAAAGTAAAATTTGATGGTGGACGATCGACCGACAAAGTTCCTTCAAGCACCTTAACCACTTCACCTATTGAAGGTCTCAAAAATGGTTGACTTTGGATGCACCAGAATGAAATTCTAGTAATCCTTTCTATAGTTTGCATACTATCATCTCCCACTAATTTACACTCTTGATCGACTTGGTGAAGTATTTGCTGCATATTTTCTCCCAGGACATCTCTCTTGCAAGTGACGATCTGTAAGAAAATTTTTCCGAGCATGTATATATCTCTCTCTGATGGAGATTCTGTTGTAGAAACTTCTTGCTTCTTGAGGAAGTTTTGAAGTCCAAAATCTGTCACTTTTGGGACCAAGTTTTCATCTAGCAAGATATTTTCAAGCTTCAAATTGCCATGCGTTATGCATATTTGACACTCCGTGTGCAGATAAGCTATTGCCCGAGCCACCCCAAGAGCAATATCAAGTCTTTGTCGCCAAATCAGTTGGCTATCGCACTTCTCTTTCGGGTTAAAAAGCCACTTGTCCAAAGAACCATTTAGAATATGCTCATATAGTAAAATTTTGTTTGATGGTTCAAAACAGAAGCCTTTAACCGATGCAAGATTTCGGTGATGCGTCCCACTCAGTATAGAAACAGCAACTCGAAATTCCTTCTCTGATACAACCACATCCTCCAAAACTTTGGCAACTATAGGAGTTCTGTTTGGAAGCACACCTTCAAAAACAGAAGTTCCAAGTTGAATGGCAAAATTCTTTGTGAGTTCCTTAATTTCCTCAAATGATAATCTGATCAGCATGCTGTAATGTGCATTCATTCGAGCATCCTTTCCAAAGGATATCCTTCTTTTCAGCTTAATCTCTCGTCTCCGGTAAAGGACCAAGAAAACTAGAACCTGGATACCTAAAATTACAGATATTGTCAGCAAAACTATCAGTGCTATAACTTCAATTAACTTTTTACGGCTTCCCATTCTCTCACTAAGTTCATTTGAATCTGAATTACTAAGCTGGTTCACACCCTGAGTCGCAACAGCCTGTGGAATGGAACACACTTTCAAGAATGACACAGCTGGGGTATTGGGAGTCTTGTACCCACTAATAAAACTCGTCCTCTTGATCGTGCATAAACCAGAACCATTGTTTATTGAAGTTGCAGCTATACAAGAAGTGTCGTTCGAGCAATATTCTTTGCAAGCCGTCTCACTTAACAGCATATCAACATCGTGTGGTGGATAAAGACCATAAAGAAATGTCTGTTTCATCACCAACATGCTGGAGTGCATCCTACAATTCCCCAGATCCACCATTTTCTTGCACCCCAAACCACTCGAATCACTGATAGAACCCCCGATTCCCCATTCTAAAGAATCAGAATACAGACAATCACAAACCGGACTTGAAGAATTATACCCACAAACACTATATAAGCCACAAGAACCAAATACTTTGCACTGATCTTCGACAGCTTGCCACACTACTTTCCATGCATGATTCACATTGTCCCACGAGTAAATTCTCAAATTTCCATCCCGATCAATCCTAAGGTGTCTCAGAGTAACCGGTGAATCTCCGTAATCCCTAGCTGACACAGACCAGATGACCTTGCCACCGTTATCATATAGACCTAAAACGCCATTTGAATCAAACCTTGATTCCTTGGCAACCACAAAGGAGCCAAAGTACTGACTCCTCCAATATGTCACATTGTGCTCCCAAACAAGTGCAAGTTCACCAAACTGACGAATCACCAAATTATAGTAGCTAGAAATTGATCTAGTAGAAGACGCTCTTAGACTTTGAGGATAAGAAAGTGATTGTCCAGGAAGTAAAGTGTTTGTGGGACTACTGAAACTGTCCCAAATCACTTCATCTTTACTCCCCAAAAGAACCAAGTTTCCATTGTCTAAAAGACTGGTTTTTTGAACGCCCAAACCAGAGGTATTACTACTCCACAGAATAATATTACTGGGATTGTTAATCAAGACTAATCTCCCATCCATGTCAAGCCTAAGTGTAGAATTAACAGAAACACTAAGGCCCCCGCCAACAGTCCAAACAGGGAGGTTTGAAGCTGTATCCTCCAAGTTATACCTAATGCCAACCACAAATTCATCATCATCACCACCATCTATCTCCAAGAAACCAAATGCAAAAACCCCATTTTCAGACACCCAATTCTTATTTCTATTAAAGGCATTAACCTCGAAACCGAGAGGCAGGGATACTAAACCAAAATCATCTGAAAATATACCCGAAAAAACAGAACACAAGAACAAGAGCACAAGAGGAACACAACATTTTCCACAACTCTTACCATGTAATGGAATAACCCAGGAACCACACATTTCAGCCCCCAAGAACAGTTGCAGGAAAGGGTGCGCTCACTAATATGTCTACAGTATGCAGTAGGATTGAATATGAATAAAATTATATTGTTAAATACATAAAAAGAAAGCGAGAATATGCAAAACTTTGTGGGTAATGACCTTTTTCATGAGAGAGGGAGGAGAAAGGTTGAGAAAAATTGAATCTTGAAACAAAACCTATAATAATGGAAGATGAGAAAGTGTGAAAGAAAAACAAGATTAAAATCTTTGATGTGAGAGAACCAAGATTCTCACTCAGTTGGCTGAGTTTGCTCCCACTGAAAACAGTCAACACTGCTAATGAGATATTTCTCTACTTTTCACGTGACCTTTATTTCTTGGATTCAAGCAAGTCCATTAGCATGCTCCGAATAAAAAATGATTTCTTTTCTCATGCAAATACACAAGAATTAAGGCATCATTACAGGTGGATTATCATGTGTCGACGCATGTTATAATTAATCGTCCTCTGCAAATAAGGTCACATGAGAAAGAAAAGGACAATTGCACGTTGGAGGGTGAGAATTAAATGTTGGGACCAATTTTCTAAATTGGACAAAATGAGCAACTCGATTACTGTACTGGAAGTCTCTACTGTGACTATGCGAGCGGAAATGTGAAAGTGCGAGAACTCTAAGATTAAATCGTCGTCTATAATTTATGGATCTTTCAAGAAAGTCCCCACCCCACATCGATATTTTGGATTCAAATTCATATTCAGATGCTTTGAGGAGGAAACTACTAGAAATTAATTAAATCGCAGTTAAAATATTGACAATCAGATACCATATTAGTATAATTCTTGTAAAATTTGTGATAAGATTATAATAATGTAACCAATGTTAAATAAGAGATTTTAATATGTACAACATTACCCTATATGTAAATATGTGATTACGAAATTGTCAATGCATTCCATCTACTTTATGTGACAAGGTGGATCTAGCAGTCTTGACAGTGCGCAACCTACCGCTTGCCCCGAACTGTCATTCGGATGTTGGAGATTTAATGAATTAAATCTACAAATCATGTTATTGAATCTATATATCACAACAGAACAGTAATTCATGTCGAATTATCAAAAATTATAAATAACAGTAAAAATGTATCAGAATCCATTGATTGATCTAGCATTGAAGTTATGGATCTTTCAAGACAACAGAGAATCGATGACCTTATTCTTGCTTTAGATGGGTGAATGAGATAGATCTACAATATGTGTGTCATATATATTCTATGTTATTCTTTGTGACTCATGGACCATAACCTTATATAACCTTAGCAATCTTCGATCCATCATAAAAGACTTAATTGGGCTAGGTTTCTACACATAAGGTAGATCATACCAATTTATTTAATACTTTGGAAACTCAAATTTAATTAGATCACCTTATTGGGCTTTTCATGAGATAGATTGTTCATTTACAATTAATTAAATTATGTGAATCCAGTAAATAATTCCAACAATCCACCATTTGGGCCATATAAGTTATCTATATATTGCATATGCAAAAATTGGATTAAGATCTTGTTATCTAAACCAAAATATTCCTTAACAATCTAGTCTATCAATTACTAGACCCATGAATGATCACAATATTAGCATAATCAATAACATAAATCAAGTATAGGTGTGTAACATAGAAGTACATAAATGTGATCCAAGAATGAAACCTGAATTTTCAAATGGTCCTCCTAATGATTCAAAGAGTCCAATAACAGACTTTCAACCAAAACCGCAATGAAGGTCATCACTTTGTTTCAGAATAATTCAAATAAATCTTAGTATGTACATAAACTTAAATCATGTCAGATGAGTCAATGCTCAAACTTAATACAAACTTCCACTGCACATGCATATCATCTATATGGACAATATTAATGTGTTTCGCATGCGTATATAGATCTTTGGTGGCCAACCCATGACAAACGCATCCGCAATTAAAGAATTTGCAATAACATACTCAATTGACACACAACCACTCTGAATTATTTCTTTCCAACAAGAAAATTAGTATCAATATATATTGACTTTGACAAGCTTCAATTTTTTTTTTAAATATAATATAGCTGCTTTATTATCACAATTGATTCTTAATGGTTTCTTAGACCAATGATCATTGCTGGTGAAAAACTCTGCAACTTTATTCAGATTCCAAATATCCAACTATTTCCAAATATTATATATCTGATGTGTCAGCATAAAAGCATTAGTTCACTATATGTACCACATAAAATATCAAACTATTTCCAACGGTCTTCTCTATAAATCCGAGTGAGATTACCACCTGATAAAATTTATATTAACACATAGGTGGACATAAACATCAATATATTATTCTCAATGTTGACTTTTCAATTTACTCACTCCTACTAAAGTCAGCATAAAAAATTAATTTGCATTTAATTTCATGATTACATGAATGCATACTATCGATGTTATTTAAAATATTGATGTTCAATTTATAAAGCTTATCAGTCAAAGAACCAATACAAATAACATTTGAATTTCGAAAAATTGAAAAAGTTCATTACCACATGGATAAAGAAAAAAACTTGATTTGTCCAAACATGAGACTAAAATCAAATTGCGTTTAAAAAAAAAAAACAATCCAACAAAAGTTTTTCCAAATTCAAATACTAGGGAGTGAAAAAAAGGTTCTTAAATAAAGTTTTTAAAACACCAACAATCTTATTGCTATTTTTCATAAGATGTACTTTTCACCATCAGTTTGCAACCAACTCCTTATGCAACCCTTTCTTTGCACGTCAATTGGCTTATTTGTGACAATCCTTCTTTACATGCCCATCAGTATTTTTGCAAAAGAAACAAGTGATCACTTTATGTTGGAACATTTCATGTTCGCAATCTTGGTTTTGATGTTAGAAAAACTTGTTATTTTGTTTCTAATGATTTATCGAAGTGCGCAGGAAACTGTAACTGATCAGACTACAAACTGATAAGTTAACCGAGAAAAAACTGATGCTTTCGAGAATCAAACTGAAAGTGCCAACTGATTGCCGAAACTGAATCAGTCCAACTGAAATATCAAAAACCAGTTCAATTGATTGTCCAGCTGACAGGCAGTTCAGCAGAAGACCTTCAAAAACCCGGCCAGCAGATGAAGTGCTCAACTGATGAAGAGCCCAGCTGACTAGTTCAACTGAAAGAATGAAATCAGTTCAAATGACGAGTCAACTGATTTCACCAGCCCAACTGAAGATCAGTTCAGATGACCAGTTAGGAGCATCAGTTAGGAATCAAGCAGTTGCAGATCAAGACAAGCTTACCTAAGTGGATTCCAGCTACGCACAACGATACAAAAGCAACTGTACGATCAAGGTACAATAATGGACGTTGCAGCAACACTTAAAGACAAAATATTCCAGCATAGATGTCGGAAAAGTCGAGACACGAATCTCAAGGAACACATTCAAGCTGCAACAGATACAATTATGGAGTCTCACTGTACGATCAGTTTTCCGCCTATAAATAGAAGATCAGTGAAGACCAATAACAAGATACAAGTGTATAAAAACAAGAGAGGGAACGGTTAATTCATATCTGCTTATAGAGAAGCAATCGGCCTAGTTGTGAGGGAACACTTCAACGTGTTATCAGCTTAGTTTAGAATCCCTATTTCCCTCAGTGTGTGAGAACACCTTCGTGTGATATTCATTGTTCAGTTATCACACACGCACACACAATCACTCACATATATCAGAGAGTTGAGCTTATTGAATAGCTGAATGAGTCTTGCACAAAGACAATAAACTTGTGTATGTAGTCTTTCACACACAGACGTTAAACAAGTGTTGGTTGAAAGGTGCTGCTTTCAGTTTAGACTAGGAGTTCAGTTAAGACAGTAGAGTAAGTCCTAAGCTGAGTGGGTTTGTACAAGGGTTTATATAAATCAAAGTCTTCTAGTATATCCTACCCGAGGAGGTAGAAGAGGTGACGTATGAGCAGTTGAAATCTCCGAACATCCATAAACAAATCTTGTCTATTTAATTGTTTAACTATTGTTTTCAAACTGATTTGATCAGTTAGAGCATCCGTCAGTTCAGTTTCCACCATAACTGAACTGATATATGCCAACAACTAATTCTCTTAATTTTCAGTTATTCAGTTGCACAATATATAAAACTGATCAGTTTTTCTTAACGAAGGCTTACTTCGAGTGTTTTCCGCTTGATTATTAAGCAAACTCAATTTAATTCATCAGTGTAAACATTCTTAGAACATGAGCTATTGAAGCTAATGAAGAATATTGTGTTTGAAGCACCTTCAAAGGTGCCCGAACCGATCCTTCACTTTATCTTGTTTTTGTTGTTCTATTTGTTGTGAAGTTCTAGGGTTTCATTCTTTATTGATTCATTTCTTTTTCTTAATGATGCAATTACCTTGATAGTTAGATGTCAAGTGAGAACTTTCAATCATATTTTATTTCAATCTCTCTTCCTCCTGAATGCACTGCGCAACAAGCTCATTCAAAGTCCACTTTTCCTTCTTGATATTATAACTTAGTTTGAATTGATTAAATTGTGCAGGCAGAGAGATCAATACTAAATACATGACTATGTCTTCTGACAATTACAACTTGAATGTTTTTAGTCGAGTCACAAGATTTGACATTTCCATTATGTAATCTCTTATGTTCCCTTTCTCTTTGTATCATATTGAGACAAGTTTATTCAGATTAGTACTTGTCTCGACCTTTTCGTTCGCTATTTCATTATATACTCTTTTCATTTCTTGAAGTTTGAACCATTAAGTATTTGAATGTTAGATATAGAAGATGTTATAATAAATAGAACTAAAACGCACAATAAATTATAGTCCATTCATATGTTTAAATTAATAAATCACAAAAATATATGCATGCAGGTGGTAGGCCCATAAAAAATATCTAGCACAACATTGATATTTAGTCATTGAACGAAAATAATATTTTTTAAGTGGTATACTTAAATATCATGGTTATTAAATATTGATAATAAATCCGACTAACAATATACCTTACTTTGGACCGACGATTGCATGCATAGATAAATAAAAAATTATCACATATTTAGTACCACATATTGTGTTAAAATATGACCAGAAAATGACATTTCTTTGGGCCTATCATTTTCCACATAAAATTTAACACAATTTAATATTCTATAATGTTTCTACAATCTGACACAAAAATAATCTTCATTTAGGCCGATTAATTTTCGCATAGTTTTAACACGTTTTAAGGCCATATAATTATGTATTTATAATCTGGCTAAAAAAATAACATTCATTTCGCATAGATCTAGATGCACTTGAAAAAGATATTTTGTGCCCAAATTTGGCCAGAAAATATTTTTTTTTGGGTCGATTATTTTTCGCATAGATCTAGATGCACTTTAAAATCATTTATTGTGTTCACAATTTCTCCAAAAATAGTCTTCCTTTGAATCGGCTATTTTTTCATAAATTGAAACACAAATTATTTTGAACTTTAACAATATCTACATATCTTAAAAATTAATTTATTAACATGTAATTTAAATTTAACTAAATTTGAGACACAAGATATTAATTTAACTTAAAATTTTCACAAGAAAATTGAATTTACTTTAATTGGACCAAATAATAAATAGAAACCAAATATACAAGAAATAAAATATTTGTACTTTATAATTATGCATCCACAAATATTTTATCGAAATAAACAAAGACAATAAGATAATGCATAATTCCATATTAATTTTATTTCATGCAATTAAATTTTGAAATGAAAGGTCAAAATTCTAGATTTCAAAATCTGGTTTAAAATTAGATAATTAAATAAGGCCTTGAATTCAATCCAAAAGAAAATTCGCCAAATTCGAAAAACCCTAGCCCTACAATAAATATGCCGCCATTTGCCGCTTCCGCCGCCTGAAATCTGACCTACCATCACAAAAAGATAACCCATAAGACAACGACCATCGCTGCACTATCATCAGCCACCTTAGGCCGGAATATGGCCAACCTTAAATCGTGCATGATCTCACGATTTAGGTATCAAACGCGAAAAAATTTGATCGGTATAGAAGCTTTTACGACCAATTGATAAAAGGTTATGGAGCACCTGAGTGTGACGAGCAAAAAGCCTTAACATTCGTCGCTGGAAAAGTGGCCGGAGGACGTCCGATTGTCTTGAATCTGGAAGCTCTATCCTCAATTCGAAAAAATTCGAATTTCTAGGTTTTTTATTAAATCGAAAATAAATATGAATTTTGAATACAAACTCTGAAAATATTAGATCCAAAAAACATGAAATTATTCAAATTCAAAATTCAGAAAACTTTAAAAAAAAGCCAGATCTGAATACAAAAATTTATATTATAGACTGGAAAATTGCATCAGATCTGATAATAAAACTTAATTTTGGGTTTCGATCAATCAAAAAATAAAATTATCATAATTCAACACGAACGTGGCTCTGATATCAATTGTTAGAGATTTAACAGATTTAAATCTATAAATCACGTGATACAATCCATATATAATAACAGCCCAATGATTTAAGTTGAATTATCAAAAAATATAAATAACATTAAACGCGTACCAGAATCCATTGATTGATCTAGCGTTGGATAGAGATATTAAATATGTGTGCCGTATATATTCTATGTTGTTCTATGTGCCTCAAGGACCATAATTTTATATAAAATTAGCAGTTCTTGACCCATCATAAAAGACTTAATTGAGCTGAGTTTCTACATATAAAATAGACCATATAAATTTATTCAATATTTTGAAACTCATAATTAATTAGATCATCTTATTGAGTCTTTTATTATATAGTTTGTCTATGTACAATTAATTAAATCATGTGAGCTCACAAAATAATTCCAACATTGGACGTGTTCTCAACTAAACTCAGCTATTTTAGTCGGATAGGATCGACGAAACTAACATGTTTTAATAGCTCTATAAATGGTGGTCATATTTAAAAATTGGAAGAGAAAAGAAATTAAAGTTCACTTGAGCTGTTTAAATTTATCTTATACTTTTAATAATTTTTTTAATTGCCATGAATTATCCCTTATTTTAACCATTAAAATTAGTTTTTCAAAAAAGGTCTAAAAATTTACCAGTATTATAAGCTTCTTCAGATGTTAAATTAAATAAATCAAGGACACATGTCATGTAAAAACTAGCCATGATAGTTTAAATTTGAAATGGCAAGTATTATCTCTCTTTTTTGAAATTAAATAGCAATGGAGGTAATAAAACAAGAACTTGGGTTAGATAAATAAACAAATAATTAATTCAAATGAAAAAAGAATGATTGTTTTTGTTTTTGTTTTTGTTTTATATATTACACATATCCTATTATCTTTAGTGGTTGGGGACTATAACAGTGTGGCCCCCCACTCTTTGAGATTTGTGCATAAAATTTGATGGGAATTTGTGTTCTTTGTTTGTATGCCAATTAAAGTATATATGATCGGAGTAATTAGAAGTTGTAAAACAAATACAACTTATTTTTTCTCTCTTTTTTATATACATTCTCTTTATTTATTTTTTATTCCTTTAGAATTTAAAAAAAAATCATATAATCTAAAGATTTAAAATTTCTTGTTTATTGCAATTTTTTTTACTAGTATCTTGTAAGACGATCTCATTGATCTTTTTCTTGAGATATGTCAACTTGATTCATACTTAAAGTGAAAAGTAATATTTTTATCATAAAAAATAATATTTTTTATGAATCAGATCTGGTTAGAGGTTTGTCTCACAAAAAAGTTACCCGTGAGACCGTCTCATATGAGTTTTTGTGATTTTTTCTATATTTATATAAAAATATATTTAAAAAATATATAGTAATTTTTATATAATTTATTATATAACAATAAAGATAAAATAAATTCAAATGAGAAAAGTTTGCTTCCATCAAATATCTCACATAAAACAAACTTAATAATAAAAGCTCAATCTCAATGCACTAATTTCTTGAACTGCATAATTTATTAATAATCTGCTTTACATCATATTCAATTTCATGTCATTGATTAAAAAATAGGGTATTTTAGTCTAAGAAAAATAAGGAGTAATTAAGTAAGGACAAATTTGTAAGTCAAGATAATAAATAATAAAAGTGGAGTAGGAGAGAAACAATTTTTGGAGGGGAATAACACTCCCAATTTAAAAATTGTAATATGGAATTTTTTTATACGTTGTCATATTAACAGTTGAATCAAAGGATTCATACAGGTAGATTTTTTTCTTTGTACTAAGTCCATATTAGGACTTTCAGTTAGACAATGGGTAAATCCTATACTAAAGTGGTTTTACAAGTTGTAAAATCAAATTATTCTGCTGAATTCTTTCCTAAGTGAATAAAGAGAAGACATAAAACGATTTAATCTTCAAACTTCCATAAAACTATTCGTGTTATTTATTTTATGTACTTTATTTACCATTTCAACTTGTTTACTTTGAAGTTAAGTAAATATAAATATTCATTAGATCCAGCCTGACATTTTCGCACTTTGAAAAAGACTTTTCAGGTGTCCAACTACATCTAACTTGTCGAGAAAAAAAGGGTTTTGATAGCTACTAACTATTAAAACCAGCTCGAGGACAACTCAAGTTTTCGAGATATTTTTAAATTGTTTATTCACCCCATCTAAACATATCCTCGATCCTAAAAAGTTTCAACAAAAAGGTTTTTTCTTGACTTTGACATACATATTCAAATGACTTCATTTAACAAAATTTCAATATTTTCTAAAGAAAACTATGATGACTGGAAAATACGTATTAATTCACATCTATATACTCATGAAGATTACATGTGGTATGTCATCACAGATGGTCCTATAAATATCCTCAAAGCAAACACTACTATTGCAATCATCGAGAGTTGAGCTCAAATTGTGGACAAACATCGGTCTGAGTTAAATACCGAGGAAAAGAAGAAATCCAACCTCGACATTGTGGCTAGAGGTGGAAAAAAATACCGAATTTTTGGTATACCGAGAATAACGTATCGAAAAAATGCCGAATTTACCGAATTTTTGGTATACCGAAGATTTCGGTACAGTACGGTGACAATACCGAATTTTTCGGTACGGTAACTGTATGCAATTTGAAAATTTCGTTATATACCGAAATATCGAAAAATATATACAAAATTTTAAAATATATAATATTTTAAAACAATATATTTATAAAATTTTTAAAATGTAAGGTATTTTTCGATATAAAACGGTATATATCGATACCGTATCGAAATTTCGGTATACAGTACAATTTCGGTATAATCGGTATGCTAGTTATATGTACCAAAATTTTCAGTATACCGAAAATCGGTATACCAAAATTTTCGGTACGATATCGATATGAATTTTCTTATACCGTAATTTTGGGTACGGTATCGATATGAATTTTTTTATACCGTAAATTTCGAAAATGATAGAAAAATTGACTCAATTATGTGAAGAGAATGATCAGATTAAGGAAAATAAGCTCACTATTGCATGCATAAATTTGATAATGCTACAATGAAACCCGGGAAAACATTAAATGAATTTGATGATGATTTTGTGGCATTTTCTTTGAACTTTAGGCTCTTGGAAATGATTATACGGACAAACTTGTTTTGAAGGTTTTAAGATCTTTGCCTAGGTAATGTGATGTAAAGATAGTGGCTCCGAGGGAGTCCAAAGACCTTAACAAGCTCGGACTACACGATCTATTTTTTGATCTTAATGCTTATGATTTCGAGCTAGTTATCGAGATTGAGAAAGATCCGTCAACTCCCCAGCCAACAAAAGCCCTAGATTCCACTCTTGCTGCTTCGAAAATTGAAAAGGAGTCATCTAGTCAAAAGTCTGCAGAACAGATAAAAAATGAGGCTATGTCCCTGTTGACCAAGAAGTTCAGTAAATTTATGAGGAAAACTCAATCAAAATTAAATTATTAAAGTCATAAAAAGTTGTGACAAGAAATATTACTTTATTGCTGATTGAAACATGCCTAAGAAGGATAAGAAGATGCCTTTTGAAAAGAGGAGGTCCAAAGATGACAAAAAGCCATAAAAGTAAAAGAAGGATAATAAAATGATTGTTGTTGAGGAAAACAAAAGAAAATGGGCAGCCTTAGACTCGGTGTCATCCAGCCCAGAGAATTAATTCAGCTAGGGCAGCCTCAGACTCGGTGTCATCCAGCCCAGAGAATTAATTCAGCTAGAGTGATGAAGAGCCAGTCCAGTGTCTAATAGCTAATGATGCAGGGCTCGATAATGCAAAATATGAGGTATTTTACATTAACTCATATGAATTTACACGAGAGGATCTCATCACTGCATTACATGATATGATAGATGAGTATAAAATACTTTCGCAATCATTCGATGAAGTAAAAGAAGAAAAGAAAATCCTAACAGATAAGTCAAGTAACTCCAGTTGGATGCAACAAATGGAACTTGATAGTCTTAGGGTAAAAATAAGTCTGTCGGACACTGAAAATTACAATATACAAAGAATGTTCCAAGAAACATTGATTGAAAAATAAAATTTGATCAATTGGAACAAATATTTTTTTTTCTCTTGGAAAAATTCATGAATTGCAAAATCAAGCTAGTGACAAAACTTGATTAGGCTTTAGCAATGATGATTTCAATTTTCATGAAACAAGTAATCAATTGTGTCTGGACAAAATCATGTCTAAAATGATAAAATTTTTCCGATCCAACAAAATATACTGTTAGAATAAGTGTTCAGCAAACCAACTGAAGGCTTGAGATTTATTGGCTCTTTATGTTAACTAATGATCTGTATTTTAATAATAGTTTACATTTATATTCATTTTGGCATTTAATTAATCTATACACACTTGCAAGCTCCATAAATAAAGAACTTGAATATATTAGGGTACAATGGGGTTGTACATATGATGACAATCATCAAACACATTTAATAGTTTTTTGTATATTCTAAACATGTTCCTAGTCGATTCAGCAGCCTAAAATAAAGAATAAAAGTCACTCGAGCTCAAGACTAGCATTTGTGATGTTGTGTACCTTGTTTCATTGGTAGGGACATAGAGATGTTTGATCATATATGTAAGGACCGTGTATCGTATTATCGTAAATCCTGTGTGATTATCGATAATCTATGAAATTGCCATGTGATTATGTAGTTGATGTATATCCTGACAAGGGAAATTGAGAAAATGAATATTGAATACGAATTGACGTGGTAAGAGATCGAGTGGAAAAGCCGGACGCCAATATAATACCAAAATCAATATTTGGACAGAACATGTGGCGCCCGAGCGGTAGAAAATGACCGCCCGAGCGCCAGTGTGGAATAAGGGGTGTTCTCGGACAGAACATGCCGCGCCCGAGCGGTAGTTTTTGACCGCCCGATCGCGGAGCAAGTGACACTCGGGGGCAGAACATCTCGCGCTCGGGCGCGAGAATTCTACCGCCCGAGCGCGAGAGCGGTGGAGTGATAAGAACGAGGTTTCTTTCTCATTTTCTTTATTTCCTTCGCTACAATTCGAGAATAAACGAGAGAATTCGATTTTCTT
>NC_133318.1:14394737-14512431 GCF_012295235.1 Primulina huaijiensis
AAAATAAAATACATCATTACCTACATCATCACACACTAATTTTCAATATTCAACACCTAATTTTACTTAATTTTCAACATTCAACATTCACATTTTCAACACAAATATTTTTCACATTTTAAAATAATTTTTCAACAATATATTAATTTTTTGAGATTAAAGATTTGATATACAAATTTGATGCATTTGTAGCATGACTGTTAAAATATTACACTTGAAACATTTACAGCACAGTTCCAATGATTTGAATTATTTTAATAATATTTTAATTCAAAATTTTTTTAATTGAGTACAAATTAAAAAAACCTCTTTAAAAATGAATTTAAGGAAAAAAATTCGGACCATCAGAATCCGCAACAAATTGTCAAGAATTCTGAGCGGTCAGAATCCGAAGCAGTTTTCCACAAATTGAGTGTTTTAACCACATGAAATTTTTTACGAATGTGCCACGATTACGCTCTATAAAATATATCCGTCCAATGCATCAGGCATTTGACCAAGGCCGTGTATTTACTATATCAGTGTCCTCAAGAAATTTTATGTTTATATCGAAAAAGAGTTTAAAGTGAGTAAATGAACTCATTTAAATTTTTTTTGAAAAACTGGAGTTGATTTTAATAGTTGTTAGATATTAATATTTTTCTTGAATGGCTAGAAGTAGTTGGACCAATTAAAATATTTTACAAGTACGAAAACGGTCTGATTAGACTACTGACAATTTATTTCAATGTAAGAAAACTTTTAACATGCTAATAGATAAATAAAACGAAGTAGATAGAAAAATAAAGCTCAAAGTAAAGAGCACATAATTTTCATGAATGCTCGGATATTAATAACTCTTACGTCAGCTCTTATTCTACTTATGAAGCAAACCACCAAAATACTTTGATTTATATAAAATTTTTACAAATCCACTACAAATAGAACTTATCATTGCCTACATTGAAACTCTTAGTATCACAATACAAACACAAATTTTCTATTGAACTCTCGATACAGGCAGATACAACACAAGTCTAAATAGATAATTGTGAACATCTAGAGTTGATAAGGTAGTAGTGATAGATCCATGACAATCAAATATTTAAAGTAAGTGAGTGCAAAGTGAGCAGCTTGATATTGAAATACTAAGGCTGCTCGAGATATTAAAGGTACAAAATTATAAAAGTTTCAATATTTTGGTATTGTTCTTGTATGTTTCTTCTCTTGAATCTGCCTATTTATATTGAAATTGCTTCCAACGATTAGAAAATTTTCAACGGTCATATGTACATTCTTCTGACACGATAGCATTGTCAAACATCTCTTTGTAGTACGTCATCTTTGATACGCATTAAATTATCCATGTGATAGATGACTTAGATTTCTGAAAAGTTGATTGATTCTTGAATTTTTAAGAGTCATTATTTTTATCGGAAGTTGTTGGATATTATGTATGATCTATCAGAGTTACTCTATATGATGTATATGACCAACTAGGACCAGTCTGGGACTTGAACTTTACTGATATGGTCTAGTTAGAGTGCAAATTGAGCTGAAACATATAGGGATGCGGCTTCACACTATTATGGTTCAACTTGAGTCTTGTCGAGAATGTTGTCCAGCTAGAAACCAATAAATACACACAAATAGCAGACAGACCCTAAAAAAGTTTGATGTTGTTTGTTATAAACAAAACTTATGATATTTTCAAAATAAAAATTTCTCCATTTTTGGTGATGACAAAACTTAAGTTGCTAGACCAAATGCATTGACACTTATGAAGCAATTTAAAAAGAATAACCAAACACAAATAAAATAATAATGTATTTCATTGAGGGGATGAAATTATATTTTTACAATTACGTAAAATAAGTAAGACCTAATACACCAAAAATAAAGAAAATTTATCTTCTGAAACTAGAGTTGTCGCTTCCACTGTGACATCTACTGCTTAAAAAAAAGTTGTGAATGAAATACACACACTCATAAACATTTAATTAAGTTAAACAGGTGTTTTAAAATTCACTCAACCACTGGCTAAAAGTAACTGCAGTTACACAAAATCTAAAAATGTGACGAAAACGAATATCTAAAATTCTAGCCATCACCAGCGCATAAACGAAAATCATAAACATGTGAAACTACTGTTTAAAAACCCATGACTCCTAAACATTATATGCGAAAAAATGCAAGGTCCTCGGGTTATCATGTGCACCCTCAGTTCCGCCTACTCAGTTTTTAGCGCATCCAGTCTCCACATCCTCATGATCACTGCATCAATCACACCTAGTGAGTCTAAAGACTCAAAACTCCTGAACCGTAATAATTAATATATATACATATCAAACAACAATTAAAAGTACTGTAATTAACAAAAGTTTCATGATCTACGAAAGTAGAAACATAAGCGTAAACATATTCATTTCAAATCATGTTATATTGTATCAACATATACGTGTTCATTTTTCCTTATTGAATTCAGATCATTAGTTGTGATTTTTATATTAGCTCTAAGTCGATGGATCCATCTACGTATAACCGCGGTACTCGGCGACGGGGACATCAGCGACAATTTTACCTATCTACTGAGCCTTGGCCTTACATGTTCGTGTTCGTATTAGTCACAACCAACTCACCTCCTTCCAAAAACATGTCATCATATTCATCACTTGTAAAACTCATGCATATATATACCTTTTCTTAAAATCAAGCATGCAACGTGTTGGAAACTTAATTTCGACTGTTTGACAAACCATTTATCTATTGGACTAACTGATCAAGTATTCGTATTTTACAACTTGCCTAACTGAAGTATCACGTGAGTTATCAAAGGCAACCGAATCCAGCTGAAATGAACCTTCGGTGTTAACTGACTGATCAGTTGGAAACTGATCAGTTTAACCTAACTGGATTTCTGAAGACAACTGACTGATCAGTTGGAAACTGATCAGTTGATTCACTCAGCACAAGCTTATCAGCTACATTTATCAGCTGATCGCTCAGCCATACACGTCATCAAATGAAAATGATGTTCAACCGACATCAGTACAAGCAGACTGCAACTCGTAGTGGAACGCCGCATTTAAGAGTCTACAGTGTACGATTGTAAGGAGAATATCGACGTGGCAATCAACGGATATAAAATTCAAATATCATATCAAGTTACCGTTGGAAGAAAAGCCTATAAATAGGCGATGAGAGCAGCTGAAGAACACAGATACAAGAACAACTATTTTACTCAAGCTGTTACTCTGCTGAATTATAAAGCTCACTCTTACTAAGTTCTATCTGTAGCACTCAAGGCTACCTTCTTTGAGCTTGTTACCACACTGTAATCTTTGCTATATTGTTAAGTTGTGCTAAGATCAGTCACGAACTGAAATAGCCTGTTGTAACTAAGAATTTCAGTTTTGGCACTGATAAGACCAAACTGAAGTGGGTCAGTACAAACATTGTATTCGATCAAAGTCTTTTAGTAGAAATCCTATCTTCGTGATAGAAGGGGTGACGTAGGAGTTATTTCATTCTCCGAACATCCAGAAACAAATCGCGTGCTTTTCATTTCAGTTACCTTTTACTTTAGTTATTCTATATTTCATTCAGTTTAATTCCGCAACTGTTTTCTCAATTAAACTGATTGTCATCGACTGACGAGATACCGAGTATTAGTTTGTCATTAAACTAAACTCAACTTACGAAAAACGAACATAATCTGTGAGTGTTTATTCGACCCCCCCTTCTAAACACTTTTCACTTCTTAACCGATCCTTTCAAGTAGTATCAGAGCGGTTATATTTCGTCTTAGAATTTCTACACTTTCAAACTGATCATTATGTCTTCCTTCAACAAGATCCCTATGTTTTCTAGAGAGGACTTCGATGACTGGAAAATAAGAATGCAGGCTCACTTAGCTGCACAAGATGATGACATGTGGTACGTTATCACTGACGGACCGATGAAGATTCTGAAAGCCAATACATCAGTGGCTATTAGTGAAGGGGCACCTCACCGTATAGAAAAGCCCAGAGATGAATGGACAACAGAAGACAAAAGCAAAGCAAATCTGGATAATGTGGCAAAGGATATACTGTACAAGACACTGGACAAAGTAACCTTCAGCAAGATCAAGATGTGTAAGACAGCTAAGGAAATTTGGGAAAAGTTGATCCAGCTGTGTGAAGGAAATGAACAAACCAAAGAGAATAAACTTTCTGTTGCTATGCAGAAGTTTGACAACATCAAGATGAGAACTGGAGAATCGACGCATGAGTATGATGAGAGAGTCAGCTGCATCATCAATGAACTCAATGCACTTGGAAAAGTGTATACCAACAAAGAAGTTGGATTAAAAGTAATCAGAAGTCTTCCCAAGGAGTGGGACGTAAAGACCATGGCAATGAGGGAATCCAATGATCTAAACAGAGTTGAGGTTCATGATCTATTCGCTGATCTGAAAGCCTATGATTTTGAGCTGCAAACTCGAGAAAGAGAGACTTCTACTCCAGCAGTCACAACTGCATTAGCTGCTGTCAGAACAGAACCAACTGGTTCAGGCGAGAAGTCTGCTGATCAATTGAGCAATGATGCTATGTCATTGTTCATTAAAAAATTCGAAAGATTTATGAGAAGAAATCAAGGGAACTTCCAGAAGAATTATCAGAGAAATAATTCTAAAGAGGAATCAAATGGCATCTACAACTGTGGCAAACCCGGTCACTTCATTGCTGACTGTCCCAAACCCAAGAAAGACAGTCAGGGCTCGACTGAAAGAAGAAAGAAGTCATATGAGCATAAAAAGAGATCCAAGGATGATAAGAAGTTTTCCAGGAAGAAGCATGAGGTACTCTTAGCTGAAGAAAGTAAATCTAAATGGGCAGAAACTGACAGCGATGAGTCAGAACCAGAAACCTCATGCAGTTCCAGTGATGGTGAAGAGGAAGTGAAGTGTCTAATGGCTGTTGATACAGAAGAGGAGTCGAGGAGTCAAGCAGTCGACAGGTATTTGACTTCAGCTCAACTGATTTCACTAGAGAAGAACTTATTTCAACTCTTCATGACATGGTTAATGAGTATCATAAGCTTGTCTCATCGTTTGAAAGGCCAGAGCAAAGAAAACTGATCTCATAGACAATAAAACTAAAACTGATGAATTAGTTGATATGTTGAGTCTGAAAAGAGAGATTGATGAGCTCAATGCTGAAAAGAGCAGGAATCAATCAATGATTCAAAAGTTGACGCTTGAGAATACAAAGCAAACTGAGCTCGTTCAGGCTTGGAACAAATCATCTGTTGCATTAACTGAAATGCAGAACTCACAAAAATCAGTTACTGATAAAACTGATTCAGGGTTCAGCACCCAAGATGAAATGATTCCCAATGATACTCGACCAAAACTGAATATGGATAAAGAGAATTACATTCACTTTGTCAAATCAGTTATGGTACAAGAACAAGCTGAGCAAAGTAAACTGGTTGAACATCTTACTGAAATTACGAACAAGGCTAGAAGATATGGTATTGGTTATAGCCCAAAAGTTTCAACTGACTCACGTAGTCAGTCATCAAAAAGATTCAGCAGGAAATATTCAAATGGCTACTCCAATTACTATAACAGCAAGCCGGTTCAAAAAAGATATCGGCTGAACAATCAGTCGAACAAAGCTAAATCACATGTTGTATCATCTGCATACTACACACCAAACACACACAAATCGAGAAAGACCATCTGGAATATACAGAAACTGGACAGTCAGTCAGACTAATCTAAGTTTGGGTTCCTAAAGGACTAATCAGTTTATTACCCAAATAGAAAAGGGTACCAAAAATTATATATTGTGTGTGATTGCATGTAACAGGTACAATTAAGGAATCAATCTGGTACTTGGATAGTGGATGCTCATGACACATGACAGGAAATACAGATCTGTTATCTCAACTGATCAAGTACACTGGACCAAACATCAGTTTTGGAGATAACTCCAAAGGTAAAACTGTGGATAAAGGTAAGCTTATCCATGCTAACTTTACGATTAATGCTGTTTTATTAGTTGAGAATCTCAAGTATAATTTGATTAGCATCAGTCAGTTATGCGATAATGGATTCTCAGTTCAGTTTGACAAACACTCTTGTTCAGTCAAAGACTCAACTGATGAGGTTATTCTAACTGACATACGGTGTGGAAACACTTACAAAGTCAGTTGAAATGATCAACCTTATGCACCAGTATGTTTCATTGCTTCAAAAATTTCTAAAAAGTGGTTATGGCATAAGATATTGAACCACCTGAACTTTAAATCCATTGCATATCTGAGTAACCATGATCTTGTAACTGGTTTGCCCAAAATGGATTTTGTCAAAGATAAAATTTGTTCAGCATGTCAGTTTGGTAAACAAGTAAAATCTTCTTTTAAAAACAAGGGCCGTAAATCTTCTTCCCGATGCTTAGAACTATTACATATGGATCTCTTTGGTCCAATACCAATCATGAGCTGAGGGGGAATGAAATACACCTTGGTGAATGTGGATGATTTTTCAAGATTTACTTAGATTATTTTTCTCAAATCCAAAGACCAAACTGCTGCACAACTGATCAAGCTATTCAAAAGATTATTAAATGAAAAATCAGTTGGAATTGATAGAATCAGATCTGATCGAGGAACTGAATTTATCAATGAAACTCTTTCAAATTTTTTAGAAAATGCTGGAATTAAGCATGGGCTCTTAGCAGCTAGAACTCCTCAGCAAAATGGTGTAGCTGAAAGGAGAAACCGGACCCTTAAAGAAGCTGCTAGAACAATGCTTGCTGATTCGGGCATTTCTCAAAGGTTTTGGGCAGATGCAGTAAACACTGTGTGTTATACTCAGAACAGATCAATGATTAATAAGAATCATATGAAAACACCATATGAGATCTGGCATGGAAGAAAAAGTGTGGTCTCATACTTTAAAATATTCGGCTACAGATGTTTTATTCTCGATAATGGTAAAAATCATTTAAAAACCTTTGATTAAAAATCTGCAGAGGGAATATTTCTCGGATATTCTTCAGTTAGCAAAGCATATAGAGTTTTTAATAAAAATTCTTTGAATGTTGAAGAATCTATCCATGTTGTTTTTGAAAAAAAACACTCTAACTGATAAGCCAACTAATCCAGTTGAGCTAATTGATATACTTACAGAGATCGGTTTGGAGGATGAAGATGAAGAAGATAATCATATCAATCACAACAACCTCCAAACACCAGAACCAGAAGTACTAGAACAACCAGTTGAACATGAAGCTATTCCTGATGTTCAGTTGGAGGAGTATATTGAGAATATTCAACTGCCAACTGATGAAGCTCCAACTGATACAGAAGTAGTTACCAACTTGGATACAACAAACACTGAACTCAAATGGAAGAAATCACATCCTCCAGAATTGCTGATAGGTAATCCATCTGATCCGGTAAGAACAAGAAATCGGATGCTTAATTTATTTATTCATTCAGCTTTCGTATCCCAATTAGAACCAAACTGGATAAATGCTGATCCAAACTGGATAAATGCAATGCAAGAGGAGCTAAATCAGTTTACCCATAACAATGTCTGGAACTTAGTTCCAAGACCACTTTCAAAAACTTTTATAGCTACAAAATGGGTATACAGGAACAAACTGAACGAAGATGGTTCAGTTGTGCGCAACAAGGCGATATTGGTAGCACAAGGATATAGGCAGGAAGAAGGAATTGACTATGATAAAACATATGCCCCAGTTGCAAGACCGGAAGCCATCCGAATATTCCTTGCCTATGTATCATTCAAGAACTTCAAAGTCAACCAGATGGATGTGAAGAGCGCATTTTTAAACAGTCAGCTGCAGGAAGAAGTCTATGTGGAGCAACCTCCAGGTTTCATCAATCATACTTTTCCTTATCATGTCTACCATTTGAACAAAGCCTTATAAGATCTGAAACAAGCTCCAAGAGCTTGGTATGAAACGCTTTCAAAATTCTTAACTGATTATGATTTTTCGGTTGGATCAGTTGATAAGACCTTGTTCAAATTCTCTAAAATTGATCATATTCTACTTGTTCAAATCTACGTTGATGATATTATATTTGGGTCAACTAACCCCAAATTATGCGAGAAGTTTGCTAAGTTGATGCAGGACAAATTCGAAATGAGCATGAAGGGTGAACTGACATTCTTCCTTGGACTGCAAGTGAAGCAACTGGAAACTGGTATCTTTATCAGTCAGACCAATATACGAAGGAACTGCTCAAGAAATTTGGCATGTAATCATGCTCAGCAGCAAGCACTCCCATGAGTTCATCAGTCAAACTAGACAATGATCAAGGGGGAATATCAGTTGAGGCGACATTATACAGAGGTTTAATAGGTTCATTATTGTACCTAACTGCTAGTCGTACTGATATTGTAATTGTTGTATGCATGTGTGCTCGATTTCAAGCAAATCCTAAGCAATCACATTTCTCAGCCGCCAAAAAGATTTTAAAATACCTTAAGGGCACACAAAATGTTGGGCTGTGGTATTCTAAAGACTCATATTTCAATTTAGTTGGATATTCAGATACAGATTATGCAGGATGTAAGTTTGATCGAAAAAGTACAAGTGGATCATGTCAGTTTCTAGGAGACAGACTGATCTCTTGGTTCAGCAAGAAGTAAACATCCATAGAAACTTCCACGACTGAAGCAGAATATCTTGCTACTGGAAGTTACTGCACGCTAAATAATAATAGTAATAACAATACTTAAAAATACATTTCGTGCAAGAATAATGACCACGACGATTGTGATTTTATAATAATAATATATCATCACTAATAAAATATATATATAAATGATTATGGTTTACATTTATATTAGATTTAAATTAATTGAATATTTTATAATATTCTTATAATTATTTAACAAGTAATTTAAAAGATTTTGAATCGGTTAATATTTTTTTAAATAAAAATAACAGTTTCAGTCAATTATTCATGTCGAGAAAAATCATACCATAAGTTTTGATAATGACAAATAACAACATTGAGCTACTTCAGAGTCCAGCCAGAGTATTTTCTTGTATTTATAAAACTCTAGTTGTTGAATCAACTCAGACCATTACATTATATCAAAAACTCAACCTACAAAGATCATCTGTTGTCTGACCGGACCAAGTCTCCAATAAAGTGCACAAGTCGCACGGTAACCAGTCAAATATGAACATATCAAGATGGATAATGCAACTCGAGCTGTTAAATAGCTACCAATTAAAGTAATAAAAGAACATTATCTTACCAACTCCCGATTGACAAAATATTTATCAAAATATCAAAGGTCGATCAGCTTTTCATAAGATAAAAAATCAAAAGCCGAAAAAATCAAAGGGATATTAAATGAAATTTAGTGAAGAGTACGCTGATTGATAGTGACAAGGAAATTCTGTCGAGAGTTAGTACAAATGATATTTGAAAAGAATTTTCGACTTTTGGATTTTTTCAACTATAAATATGTAGATTCAGAATTGAAGAAAATAATCGATAATCAACTGAACTACGTGCATTTCAATATGCAATATACAAGATCTCGAGCACTCTCATTCGATCAAATATCAAGCTGCTCAACTTAGCACATATTTATCAGACTGTATCAGATCTTCTAAGTATCATTCTGTGTTACCCTACCAACTCAAACGATCAAAGCAAACCATTGGTGTTTGTATTGGTTTATGGTGAATTGAGTGTTATTAAACAACCAGAAGTTGTTGTGTAATCACTAAAAGTTTCGATTTAAATAGTGATAAGTCATAGTCAAAGTGGTTCGTTACAAAGTAATGAAAAACCAAAGTCTTTTAGTGAGACGTCCACAACTCGTTTTCTTAAAAAGTAATATAATTTTTTTTTCACTCCATTAATTCGGCCGAAATAATAACACATATTTATAAAATATTTTGCACCAGTTAAAAATAAAACAACCAATTATATATTTGAAACTCGAAAAGAAATAGTTTAAATCATAAAATCATCAATCGTTTGCAAATCCTAACTTAGCAAAATTAATACAACTAACAACTTCTCAAAAACCACTCAAAATCATAATGAAAGTCATAAAAATATCTTTAACATAAACTTAAAAATCATAAATAATAAACTAGCGATAGTTCTCGAGTTATGTGCACCTTCAGTCCAGTCAGATCAACCATCAAGACCTTAACTACCATCAACATCAAACTCACCTGCATCGATCACACATAGTGAGTCTAAAAAATCAATATACCATTATCTTAATAACAAATAGTACGTATACATATCACATGCAACAGTGAAAATATTTTTAATCAAAATAACATTTTCATAATTATGCATAAACTTAAACATTTTTACCCGTCAACTGAGCCTTGACCTTACGTATTCACATATCATCGTATTTGTATTATTGTATTAGTCCTATTACTTCACTTCCTTCAATATTTCGTATTTTCATCACTTATAAAAATTAAACATGCATATATCATTTTTCTTTTAAACCAAGCATTCAACATGTCTTTTAACGTAATCGTTTCATCATAAAATTCTATAACCATGCAAAATAATCACTTTAACATATAAAATAGCATTCAGAGCACCGCCATGATATTTAATAATTTTTGGGTGCAAAATTACCATTTTACCACTAGACACACAATTTCATGATTTTGACATTTTCTTTATTCCGTTGACTCTAGACCATCTCAAATAATTATTTAAGCTTAAATTAAATTTACCACAATTTTATTTAACTTAAATTCTAGGCTTTTGTATTATTCTTTAATTATTAATTCAAGGGACATTAAATCCCGAATTAATTCAAACTTTAATATAAAATTCTCAAATTAAAAACTTAGACTTTTTATATTTAATTAGCCCTCGTGAACCGTGACTCGACCCCCATTGAGCCATGTTTCAAACTTTTAAACATAAAACCCTACATTCGAACCATGTGTTACAAACCCTCAAGCCATCGCATGATTCCCACGAGCCAGCTTCGAACTAGACCTCCCTTGGACCCTCGTGAACCCTTAGCACCCCTAGGACTCGACCCTAGCCCCAACCGAAGCCTCCCACATCAACAGCAAGCCACGGCCAAGACTCCTTAATAGACTATGACTCTTCGTTTTGTTGCTAGGACCCTAACCACCGAGCCAGCCCCTGACCCAGACCCTTGTGCACCCTATTAGGACCCTAAGGACCTAGCCTAACCCAACCCTAAGCCCCTTGTCCGAGCCACACTCCCCTTGCGCGGTAGCTGCACCTGTGCGACTCCTCTCGGGTGGAGCCCTAGCTTGCTAGGACTCCTTCCCGGCCACTTGTCTCAAGTCCTAGCATGGTTAGGACTCCTTCCCTGTCTCAGACATGACCCAAGCCTAGCCATGCAAGGCCTATCCCCTTAAACCCGAACCTTGCCAACAAAAACGTGCGGTTGGTTTCAGCTTCTATCAATTCTCATGTGTAGCTTTTTCGTGCTTCCTAGGACCTTATAACTCGCGTAACAAAAACCATTAAACATTCCCTAATCATGGCAGCCCCTTCATGAACATGTAAATCATGTTTTGGATAAAAAACAAAGCTTTAAAAATTCACATTGATGCATAAACGAAAATAATTAAAGGTGCAACTAGTTTTTCAAGCAATTCATATTCAAATAAATATTAGGGTGTGATAGATGAGAAAAAAAAAGAATATGGCGTGCCTTTGCATTATTAACGCACGAATTTTCGTTGACGAATCGAAGAACGGCGACGAACGACCTTGGCTTGAATTTCTTAGCTAATTTTCGAAGCTTTCCTCTTGTTTTTTTTTTTTTTTTTGTGTGTGTGTGCGCCATGTGATAGGTTGAGAGAAAAGAGTCCTAGTAATTTTGTTGGATGAGGGAGGCTTGTGATTTTTTTTAATTATGGGGTGGTTTGTATTTTAAATACTAGTTAAAACACTAATAATATCTTGGGCCCATTAACAAGGTTAGTTAGGCCCAATAAGTCTATTAGTGCTTAATAAATTTATTTTGTTTAGGAAAGTTTGTGAAATTATTAGCCGGACTGTCAAAACGTTCGTATTTTTGTTGAAAATCGAATACCGATAAAAATTATGTTCCGACGTATAAAATCATCTCAAAACTCCTTATTTTCAAAAATAATAAAAAGCATCAACCTTATTTTAAATAATTAAAAACAATTATTTAATAAAAACATTTTTCATTTTTCAGCCCTCGGTCTCCGTTCCTCGACGCAACTCATATAACCTTTAAAAATACATTTTAATTCATTCAAGTAAATAACTACTATAAAATCATATCAACATATCAACATAATCAATTTAGCAATTAAAATCAATTTAATTAGATATTATTCATTTTCCTTAGATTTGCATGCAGTTGGATTACGTAGTCTTAATTTTGGACCTTACATTTAGTGGATTCCATCAACAGTGGAAAAAGATATGACGTAAGATAATTCATATCTGAACATCCATAAATTCTATCTTCTTTACCTTACGTACTTTTTAGTTCTTGTTTGCATAACTAGCGTTTCCTTTGTTAACCGATGCTTATATTAAATATATATTTTATCACTGGTCTAGTCGGACCGTTTCGCACTTGTTTATTTTTACAGTTTCAGTGAAGTCTAGTCATTAAGAAAGCTCCTTAACAACCTAAAAATTGTCAAACCAAGCTCGGTTATAACAAATATTTTAACATAGTTTATTCACCTCATTCTAAACTCTTTTTCGATCCCAACAAGTGGTATCAGAGTATATGTTTCTTGAACTCTGATAATTATATATTTATAATGCCATCTTTTAACAAAATATCAATGTTCTCAAAGAAAGATTATGACGATGGGAAGACACTTATGCAAGCACACTTAGTAGCACAAGATGATTACATGTGGTACGTTATCACAGATGGCCCGGTGAAGATCCTCAAAGCTAACACTTCCATATCCATATTAGAGGGAGCGTCACAGATGGTTGAAAACATTGGTTAGAGTTGACATCTAAGGACAATAAGAAAGCAAACATGGACAATGTCGACAAGGCCATTCTATACAAGAACCTTGATAAGAACATGATAAAACCAAAGAGAAAAAGATGGAAGTGGCTACCCCGAAGTTCGAAAATGTAAATATGAAGCCCGCCAAGACTTTGAGCAGGATTTTTATTGAACTTGTATCAATCGGTAAATAATATTCTAACCGTGAACTTTCATTGAATGTAATGAAAGCACTTCCAGAGAGAGATGTAAAGCCAGTGGCTATGAGCGAGTCCAAAGACCTCAACAAACTTGAGCTTCAAGACTTAGTTTCAGACTTAAAAGCATAAGAGTTTGAGCTGAGAATCCAAATAGAAAAGGATCCGTCCAATCCATAACCGACCAAAGCTCAGGTCACTACAACTACAACTATGATCGCCAGCGAAGAATCTTCCAACAGAAAATTTGCTGATCAATTAACAAATAAAACAATGTCTTTGTTTGTTAAGAAATTTGAAAAATTTATGAGAAATAACCAGTCTAAATTCAACTCTTATCGTAAAAAAGATGAAACCGATGATAATCAAACTTGATTTAACTTTGTAAGGAAGGTCATTTTATCGCAGATTGTAACAGGCTCAAGAAAGACGAGAAGAAGAATGAAGAGAAGAGGAGACCTAAGGATTAGAAAAGATCTTTCGAGAAGAAGAGAGATCAAAAAGTCCTTGTTGCTGAGGGTAGCAAAAGCAAGTGGGTGGACTCGGAATTAGAACCTTCAGCTTAGAGACTTCATCCACTGAGAGTGATGATGAGAAGGTCCAGTGTCTCATGGCAGATGTTGAGCCAGAGACCATAAATTTTAAGATGGAGACTGAAGATGATGATATGGTATTTGACTTCCATTATGATGAATTTACATGAGCAGATCTTGTCACGACACTGCATAACATGGTACACGAGTATAAAATACTTTCGCAATTATTTGAGGAATTCAAGGCATAGAACACAAACAACTATAATTCTCATAGTGAAAGGAACTTGATGGTATGAAAGTGAAACTCAATTTTCTAGTGGCTGGGAATGGTGACATACGACAAGTGTTCCAAGTAAATATCAATGAGAATAAAAATACGATGCTACTAGTTAAATCTTTGAACAAGTCTTCTGAAAACCGGCCGGAGATCGAGCTGGTCTAGCGTTTGAAAACAATGAATGTAGTTATTCCAAGGCAGGAATTCAATCGTGAGAGGGAGACAACACAACACACAACATCACATGGTTTTACACAAGCTCGCACTCTTTTGGATGCATAAAATTGTAAATCTTTAATCTAATTCAAGTATGGGTCCCAAAAGTGTTTATCAGTTCAGGATAAAACTATATTTGGGTATGCAAGGTCTACTTGATTGATTGCAGGATTTAAAGAAGAAACTCATCAAATAATCAATCTGGTATTTGGACATTGGATGCTCTAGATGACCGGTGATTTCAAGTTTAATTGATTAAAAATGACCAAGAATTAAATTTGGAGACAACTCCAAGAGCAAGGTTGTGAGTAAGGGTAAGATTATTCATGGCAAGATAATGATTAAAAATGTGTTATTAGTTGAAAATTTTTGTTACAATTTCATTAAAATTAGCTAATTATGTGGTAATGGCCACTCTATTGAGTTTCAAAAACACACATGCACTGTTAAATATGCAAATGGAGATATTATGCTAACCAGAATAAGAGAAAAAAACACCTATAAATTCATCTAGAATGATGATAATCTTATATTCCTTCGTGTTTTGTTTCTTTGAATGATAATAAAAATTGGCTATAACATAAATGGCTTAATCACTTGAACTTCAAATCTATTGCCAATCTTAGTGAGAAAAAATTTGTCTCGGGGTTACCTAATATTGATTTTACCAAAGATAAGGTTTGTTCTGCATGTCTATTAAGAAAGAAGTCAAGACAACATTCAAGAACAAATGAAGCATTTTTTCAACAAATCAATGTTTGAAACTTCTTAATATGGATCTATTCGTCCAATACTCGTAATGAGCCTAGGCGGAAAGAATTGTTCTTTGTTTATCATTGATGATTTTTCAAGATTTACATGGGTCAAATTACCGAGTCCTAAAATCATATCATTGCCTAGCTTATCAAGACCTTAAAGAAAATTGAAAATGATAGAACTTCTGTGTTGGATAGGATAAGAAATGGCAAAGGAACTTAATTTACTAACAATATCCTCTCAATCTATCTATATGACAATTGAAGAAAGCATAAGCTTTCAGTTGCAAGATCACCTCAGCTAAACAATGTTGCTGAGAGAATAAATAAAACACTTGAAGAAGAGACTCGAACCATGCTAGATGAATCCGTTATCTCTCAAGATTTTGGGTAGAATTTGTGAACATTGCATGCTATATACATAAAAGATCAATTATTAACAAGAATCATGGGAAGATCTCTTATGAGATCTGGAATGACAAGCAACCATAAATCGCCTATTTTCGTGTATTAGGTGGTTAATGTTTCATTCACAATAATGGTAAAACACATTTAGCCTCTTTCAATTCTAAATATTATGTTGGTGTGTTCTTAGGTTGTTCTTCTGTTAGTAAAGTATATAGGGTTTAAAACTACAAAACTCTAACTATTGAAGAATATGTACATGTTTTATTTGACGTGTCTTCTATCTATTATGATAACGATAACAACAATGTACATGATTTAAGCAATATAATATGATATGAAGTGTTAATGCAGTTGGAGTTTTTAGAAAATGATTGAATAAACATTCCGAATTTTTGAAATCTTCTGAGTATGAATCGGTTTTTTAATTGAACTGATCTTGAAATCTTGTTTGTCTATATAAGTCAGTCAACTAATGATAGTGCGGAATTAGACTAAAATATAAATTGAATATTGAGGGTGAGGTACTGTAAAAATTGAATAGATAACAAAATAGAACACACGATTTTTATGGATGTTCGGAGTCTTCAAATTCTCTTACGTCACTCTTCTATCTCAAGCATAAGTTTTTCACTAAAATACTTTGTCATATTACAATAGATTGTAATAATCCACTTCAGTTAGACTTAACACTGCCAAACTGAAACTCTTAGTTTTTCAACAACTTAAAACAAATAACTGAATCGCTTATAAGGAGTAGCCTGAATACTAAAAATAAATACAATGAACTAAGAGCTTGAGTGTGCGAATTGTAAGCTGAGAAATGCTCAAAAAATGTATCACAACTGATTGATGTCGGTAGATAGTTTGTCCAGTATGTTTTCACCAACCTTCTTCAACTGAATCGATTAGCTATATTTAGTCTTCGATTCCAACAGTCACATTGAATGTATTTAAAGATTAATATCTGTTGAATCGTCATTTAGTCCAAGTCGATGAGTTTATCTGACAGTAGTACAAAGTATCAGACTGGTCTATTCTATTTCATCTATTCTACTTTGGTATGAACTGTCAGTCTGTCGACTGATACTACAACTGATGACGTGGCTAACTGATCAGGAGTCAACTGATCGACGTATCAATTCAGCTGGATAACATTAGTTCTAATTGATGTTATTTCAGTTTTGAATACTTCAGTTGATAAAGATTTTCCAGTTCAGTTACGTGAAGTCTTCAGTTTTAATTACAAATTACTGAACTTTATGTAATCGGTTTTAAGTCTTTTTTCAATTACGATCTTCTTGATTACGTCCGGCCAGTTTGGTTCTTCCGTTCTCTTGTATATTTATTCGTCAAACTCTGAAACTCATAATATTCCAACAATTTCTCCATTTTTGTTGTTTGACAAAATTTAGATATCTGAACTGATGAATTGATTGTTCTGATATACTTGGCATAACTGAAATAACGAAACTGATTGTAGATAAAATAATGTACATATTCGTACATAATCAGCTGACTTAGGACACTTGATCATTTCTTTGATTTCTTTTCAGTTCGTCCTTCATCAATTGGTTTGTGTGGTTCACTCCTCTTCTTGCTGCTTGTGCCTGCTGTTGCTGCTACTACTATTAATGTTTGTTGTTCTTCCCTCGTTTTGTCAACACCCACTCCTCTGGAGAAAAAGAATGAGTCCTGAAATGACTTAGTCAGATACCTCAACCAGTTGATCTTGTACGATGTCAATCTTCTTAGATAGGCTTGTATTGACAAAATCAATCTGGTTGCTGAGTAGTTCCTGGGAGGAAAGAATTGTAGGAATTGTAACAAATTCTCTTTTCATCTTTTCCACGATATCAAAGAGAGCATATACATCCTTTGTCAACTTCTTTAAGTCCTTCATTGTGTGATCTTTTAAGGTGTCCAGACTCAAAGAATGCAGCAACTGAGTGGATTTGACTTGAGAGATATTTGACCCAAGATCTGTGATATGTGATAGAATAATGTACATCATCACATCAGCTGCTAGTGGGAGTTCAGGGGAGAATTCTTTAGTGAGAGCCTTTTCTTTCCCTTTTCCTTTATGAGAATATTCCACTACTGCAAGCTGTTCTGGGGTAGCTTATTGTTCTATATCTTCTGCCAATTCTACCACTATTTCTTCTTGAACTGATTGAATGGGAGGTTGATTCTGATGATCAGTTGCAGAGCTAGATGCCTCAGCAGTCTTCCTGGAAATCAGTTTCTGAGCAACTTCAGATATGAACAAAGTCTGAGGAAGCACCAGATGAGATGATGAAATTTCTAGTGCAGCTAATTTTTCCTGGACTGTTGGAGTGACAGTTTGTTCAGTTGGTAATTGAACTATTTCAACTTGGACTTCTGCTTCTTTTGTTGTGATCTGTTCATCTCCTATCATCGGTGCAACAACAACTTGATAAGCAGTTGTATCATCTTTGTATTACATTTGAATATCCTCAGCAACTGATTGCAACAGTTCGTCTACATTTGCCAGTATAGGTAGATGATTGTGCTGCTGGTTCAGACACTAGTAGGATAATTATTGCCGTGGATGAGGAGGGTTGATCTACGGAGGAGAGTGGAGGAGGAACTTCTGGAACCAATTTTGTTGGTTGTACCATATCTTACCAAATTTCAGCTGGAGCTATCAACTGCTCCTCTGCCACATCAGTTGGCATGAACTCCTTAGTTGTTGATATGATCGGTTAATGCAACAGGAGTGTTTAGAAGGGTGGCTGAATAAATACTGGCTTTTTGCAATCTTTTGAGTATGAATCAGTTCTTCAATTGAACTGATCCTGAAATCTTGTTTATCGATATAAATCAGTCAACTAATGATAATGCGGAATTAGACTAAAATATAGATTGAATACTGAGGGTGAGGTACTGTAAAAACTGAATAGAGAACAAAATAGAAGACATGATTGTTATGAATGTTCGGAGCCTTCAAATGCTCTTACATCACTCTTCTATCTCAAGGATATGTTTTCCATTAAAATACTTTGATATATTATAATTTTAACATGAATATATATGTTTAATTCTTAGTTCATTAAGATTGCATGATATAAGGCCTTTAGAAGTATTTCACGCTCGAACGAGGAACAGAGACCCAGAACAATTAAGGAACAATGTTTTTATTAAATAATTATTTTTAATTATTCAATATATGGTGTAAATATGGGTGATTTTTGATAATGGGCCTTGTTAAGGTATTTTTACTCAACGCGTCATATTTTAAATATATACACAAATTTTAGCAAGTCGGATGATTTTTTGAGGGTTCGAACAATATTTTCAAAAACGTACCTAAATGAAATATTTTTAGGGAGTTTTATTGGGCTTAATGGGGTTATTTTATTGCTTAATGGCCCAAAATACTTTTAATCCTTTTATTTTTAATTAAGGGCCCATTAGCACCTTATATCTTGATTTAAACACCACAATTAAACCCTAAACCTAGCATAACCTATTCGGTCGCCCCTCTCTCATTTCTCCAGCAGCTTATTCAAAATTTCCAGCAGCTGCCACCTTCGAAAATCCTCCCTAGTTTGCAAAGAAATCCCTCTCCGTCTCTACAGTGCAAGTTATACGCGTTGGTATCAAGGTTTTCGAGCATAATAAAGCAAAGGCAGACCTATATCTCATTTCTTTACCACTTATGAACTTGACGGCTCTGATATAACTTAAATTCATGCCCCGAGACCGAAGAGTCGGTGACATCCGACATTGTTTAACAATTACTTGAAAACAATAAGCCTCGTATCGAAAAGCCAAATAAACCAGTCTTTTTCATAAATAAAATATTGTCTTTACAATGACAACAGAATAAAAATTACATCAGAGTTTTGTGGAAGCTAAACAAATGAAAAGGTAAAAAAAATCTTGATTCTTGATCTTGTCATTCGATCAACATCCCCAGAATGCTTCTTGTTCCTCCTCATTCATTTGCTCTTCATTCTTATCTGAAAGTTGTAAGGGGTGAGTGTTTTGGGAAACACTCAGCAAGTGGGGGCCGATCGATTTTCAAAGATATATATAGAACTTAATTTTTAAAGCATCCCTTTAACAAATTTTAAAAAACTTGTTACATGACTTATCATAACAGAACCTAATCAAATATGAGACAAAGATTACCATATGATTCAGAGCAAATTAGAAGCAATCAGAACAAACACAACACTGTTACACATCTCATTTCTATGGTCAAATTGTCCTCAATATGTTAGTCCTCTAACGACTGAGGCCAGAACACAGTTTTAAACCAACTGATAGGGGCCAGGCAAAACACAGTTTTATACCCACTGATGGGAGCCAAAGCACAATTTTATACCCACTGATGGGGGACAGACAGAATTACAGTTATCATTCCATTTCAAATCGATTTGTAACAGTGTACTATAGAATTCAGATTTATCGAACAGAACTTATCAAAAGTTTGAAAGGATTTCAGCAGAATCAAAGGATGTCGAATTCAGAAAGAACATAACATTCATCGATCGGAATTCTAAATCATATAAACACTGATTTTTGAAAATAATGAAATACATACGAGCATGTCATGTTATTTTTATGCCAAGTTTAAAATACAAGAAAATACGTAACAAAAACCCACTTACAGTTCACGAAGTTACGGTTCTAAACGTGTAGAACTTGGTTGAACGAAACTTGCTGAATTTCGGCCAAGTGATGACCAAACCTGGATAGGATCGTCACGACAGTGTACGAAACTCTTTAACATGCAAAGCAGCTGGAACAACTTCCCATCTTTCACCCTTTCTTGGCAGCGGCTGAGAGCTTATTTGGTGGGGGTGAGGGCCAAATTTTCTAGAAGCTTTTTGGTATGATTTCCTTCAGCATTGCATGTCCTATTTATAGGTGAAGTTTTTCCCCTTGAACTACCCTTTGGCCGTCCACTTGAGCTCCAAGAAATGTCATCAATGTGGTCAAGGCTATTCCAAGCATCAAAGGTCACTTTGGTTTACTAAAAGGTCCATTCTTGCACAATAAATTGGTCCAAGACTCTTAGCTCTTCCCTTAGCTCCATTTCTTGGTTAACTCAATGGTCATTTCTCGCATAATAAGTTTGTCCAAACCTTTAGCTCATTTAGCTCTTTCCTGGGTTAACTCAATGGTCATCTCTTGCACAATAAGTTTGTCCAAACCTTTTGTTCCTTTAGCTCCTCTTCTTGGTTAACTCAATGGTCATAAATATGTCCAATCCTTTAACTCTTCTCCTAGCTCTATTTTTAGTTCTTTTAGGACAAAAGAAAATGAGTTTCCTTGAGCTGAAATCTTGAGTTCATGAGCTGGGGTTTTACTCCTCGGATGACCAGTCTTCGATTGATGCGGTTTTCTTATGGCATAGATCCCTTTTGAGTTCATCTCCGAGCTTTTGAGCTACTTCCTCGAGCTGTGTTAGCTGAAAATTTTAAATTATAATTGATTCTTATAATTAAGCTTAAGGTTTTGAGTTTACTTTCGAGTTTATTTCTTACATAATCTTCTTCGGAAATTCCGGGTTCTCACATTACACCCTCTTTATTAGAAGTTTTGTCCTCGAAACTTGGTTCAGCTCGATCTTTTAAAGAGATGAGGATATTGGGTGCACATCCTTTCTTCTAGTGCCCAAGTTGCTTCTCGTCCCGTAAGATTTGACCACTGTACTTTGACATATGAGATTGTCAGGTGTCTCAGCACTTGATCTTTTATGTCCACTATTCGAATAGGGACTTCTTCATATTTTAGTTCTTCGTTCAGATGTCCTTCGATCATCAGCGGTGCAACTTTGAGAATGTGACTCGGGTCTGGGACATATTTCCTTAGTTGTAAGATGTGAAAAACGTTGTGAATTCTGGACGTGTCTGGTGGCAAAGCCAATCGGTAGGCTAGGGTTTCCACTTTCTCCAGTATCTCGAAGGATCCTACATATCTTGGATTTAGCTTTCCGGTCTTGCTAAACCGAACCACTCCTTCCATAAGAGAGACTTTAACATTTGTTTTTTCACCGATCTCAAATTCCAAGGGTCTTCTTTATAAATCTGCCCATCTCTTTTGTCTATCTTAAGCTGTCTTGAGTCTTTCTCTGATTATGGCGACTTTGTCGATGGTTACTTGAACAAGATCAGGTCCAGTGATAGCTTTTTCTCCAACTTCATCCCATTACAAAGGTGACCTGCACTTTCGGCCGTACAGCACTTCATACGGAGCCATTTCAATACAGTTGTGGTAACTGTTATTATAAGCAAATTCTACCAGAAGTAACTGCTCGCTCCAATTTCCATGAAAATCAAGAGCATACGCCGTCAACATGTCCTTGAGAGTTTGAATTGTTCTTTCAATTTGGCCATCAGTATATGGATGATAGGCCATGCTGAGAGTGACCTTGGTTCTCATAGTCTTTTGAAAACTTTTCCAAAATCGTGATACGAATCTTGGATCTCTGTCAGATAATATACTTGTCGGAACACCGTTTAGTCTCACTATGTTATCCATGTACAGTGTGGTTAAGTTATCCAAGTTGTAATTCATTCGAACCGATAAGAAATGTGCATATTTGGTCAATCTGTCAATGATTACCCAAATCCCATCATGACCTTGCCTTGATTTTGGTAGCCGTACTACGAAGTCCATGGAGATGTTATCCTACTTCCACTTTTGTATTTATAATGGTTGTAGGAGTCCTCCAGGCCGTTGATGTTCCGCCTTGACTTGCTGACTGGTTAGACACTTGGAAACAAAGACAGCTACGTCTTTCTTCATTTCATTCCACCGGTAATTATTTTTCAGATCTCGGTGCATCTTAGTGCTTCCGGGATGGACTGAAAATTTCGATTAATGTGCTTCGGCCATCACTTCTTCCCGAATCCAATCAACGTCTGGCACACACAACCGTCTTTTCATCCAGAGAATACCGTTTTCATCAGTCTATGATTCTTGGATTTTTCCTTCTTGAACTTGTTCCTTAATCTTTATGATAGAGAGATCTTGGCTTTGTTTTAATTTAATTGATTCTCTAAGGCATGGTTGCGCTGATAGAGAAGATAAGCTTACTTTCCCAATGTTCATTCGACTCAAAGAATCTGCTACTTTATTTGCCTTACCCGGATGGTAATTGATTGATAAATCATAATCTTTCAGAAGTTCAATCCACCTTCTTTACCTCATGTTCAGTTCCTTTTGGGTGAATATGTATTTGAGGCTCTGGTGATCAGTAAATATTTCATATTTTACCCCATAAAAGTAATGTATCCAGATCTTTAGCGCAAATACGATTGCCGCTAACTCAAGATCATGAGTTGGGTAATTTTGCTCATAAGGTTTTAACTGCCCTGATGCATAGGATATTACCTGACCTTCCTGCATAAGCACACATACTAATCCTCTCTTATCCTCGGGAAGAACTAGTACTGGTGTAGATGCAAGCTTTGTTTTAAGGGTTTCGAAACTTTTCTCACATTCTTCATTCCAAATGAATTTTGAATTCTTTTGAGTAAGTTTGGTGAGAGGAATGACTATCGAAGAAAATCCTTCCACAAATTTTCTATAGTAGCCAGATAAACCCAGAAAACTTCTTATTTCGATTACAGTCATTGTTCGAGGCCAGTCCTTGATTGCCTCTACTTTCTTAGGGTCCACTGACACTCCTTCTTCAGAGATTATGTCCTAAAAAAGCAACACTCTTTAACCAAAATTCACATTTCTTGAATTTGACATACAGTTCTTTTTCTCGCAGTGTCTGTAAGGTGAGACGCAGATGTTCTCGATGGTCTTCTTCACTTGGTGAGTATACAAGAATATCATCTATGAAAACCACCACAAACTTATCAAGGTATGGCTTGAATACCCGGTTCATAAGGTTTATGAATGCTGCATAAGCATTTGTTAGACCAAAAGGCATTACCGTGAATTCGTAGTGCCCATATCTTGTCCTAAAAGCCGTTTTAGAGATATCCTCTGCTTTGACTTTCAGCTGATGGTAACCTGATCTTAGATCGAGTTTTGAGAAAATTTTGGCTTTTTTAAGCTGATCGAAAAGATCATCTATTCTTGGGAGAGAGCACTTATTCTTTATTGTAATCTTATTCAAGTCCCTATAGTCAATGCATAGCCTCATGCTTCCGTCTTTTTTATTTACAAACAGGACTGGGGGTCCCCACGAGGATGCACTAGGTCGTATTTGTTTTTTGTCAAACAACTCCTGAAGTTGCTCCTTTAACTTTTTTAATTCAGCCGGAGTAATTCGGTATGGTGCCTTTGAAATTGGTGCAGCACCAGGGACCAAATTGATTTCGAATTCCACTTCTCTATCGGGTATCGCACCCGGTAAATCCTCGGGAAAAACATCTGAAAATTCTTGGACGACTGGAATTTCTTTCAACTTTGGAGTATTTTCTTCTCTGACTTCACTGATCATTTCCAGGTAGATTTCTTCCCCACATTTTATGGCCTTCCAGGTTTGTGAGGCAGATAGTAGGGACTTTTGTTCCTTGGAATTTCCATGGTATGTGATTTCCTTTTGAGTCGGAGCCTGAAGTTTAACATTTTTCTTTTGGCAGTCTACCATGGCATGATGTTTAGCTAATAGTCCATTCCGAGAATGATGTCGAACTCAATCATATTTAGTTGAATCAATTCTGCCTCAAAGTTCTGTTTATCGATGCAAATTTTACAGTTCCGATATACCTTATGGGTCTCAATAGTTTTGCTAGCATGGGTCGCAACTCTTAATGGTTCACTAAGAGTTTCATGCTCAAGTTTCAGCTTTTTAGCAAATTTTCTAAACACAAATGAGTGCGTGGAACCACAATCAAACAAGGCATAAGCAGGCATTTTATTGAGTAAGACTGTACTTGCCACATCGTTGGCGTTATCAGCTTCTTACTGGGTTATAGCATATACTCGAGTGTTAGTCTTGTTTTCATTTGGTTTGCTGGGTCCGGTCCCTTTATCTTTGTTCTCAGGACAATCTTTAATCCGATGACCCACCTTTCCACATTTGAAACAAGCTCCCGTCTTCCTATAACATTTTCTGATGTGATTTTGCCGACAAGTAGCACACCACTTTCCTTCCTTGTGGACATTGTTGTTAAAAGTTCCCTTTGAAGGACCACTTGATTGATTTGGCTTTTGAACTTGGGTCCACCTTGAGCAGACTGACTGATGAAGGGCCTCTTGTTTTTGTTCTCCTCTTCACGACGCTTGATGTCTGTTTTTACGCTCATCGTTGCGCCCATTAAATCCGTGAAATTTTTTGGTCGGAATACAGTCAAAGCAGATTGAATTCGGCTGTTCAGTTTTCTTGAAATGGTGCATTTTTAAGGTCTCATATGACATTAAAGTTGGAACATAGGTTCCCAAATCATTGAACCTTGAGGTGTACTCCATCACTGTCATGTCCGATGTTTGTTTAAAGTTCTCAAACTCACTTAGCTTTTACAGACGAAATTCTACTGAGTAATATTGTTTCAAAAATTCTCTTATGAAAGTTTGCCAAGTGATCTATTCCATATCAACCAAGGATGGCGACACTGTTTCCCACCACTTGCATGCTCGATCTTCTAGAAACGGTGTCACAACTTTCACTCTAAGTCCCTCAAGTACTTCCAACAGATGCAGTTGAGTTTCGACATTCTTAAGCCAGTTATGATTGACTTCTGGATCAGGGTTGTCATCAAAGATTGGGACACGGTTCTTTCGGAGTTATTCGTAATGATACTTGATTCCTCGCGGCTGTGGCTCTGGTGGTGGCTGGATGGCATTGGCAATTTGGGTTCACAATTCTTTGTAGTGTGACGGCTACTATAGTAGCTATTGCCATAATGTCTTCTCGGCTGAGATTCACCCTCGGTGGTGACAATGAATTTTCGTTTTCGTTTTGATTGACTCCACGAGGATTACAGTTGTTTCTGGGTGGTCTGCCCGCCATTTTTTATAAGCATAAAGGTTTAGAATCCAAGTGATGGCAAAGATTGAAATTACAGCATTTGACAAGTAAAATAATTGGTTCGAATAAAATCTTTCGTTGAATTTTTCCCAAGTGGAAAGAAGTGGTAGTTTCGCATAGATTGAAAGCAGTGACAAGATTGAGTTTCGAGATTCTATGCGGAAGAATAAGCCATCCAACTATGGTGACAACTTAAATTTGAAGATTTAAACAAACGGAGATGATTGTGATATATCAGAATGATTTGGATAGGAAGGCACGGGCATTTGCCAAAATTTGACTTCGCCAAATTTTGTCTATCAAACTCCCGGATTATGAACTTGACGACTCTGATACCACTTAAATGTCATGCCCCGAGACCAAAACGTCGGTGACATCTGGCATTGTTTAACAATTACTTGAAAACAATAAGCCTCGTATCGCAAAGCCAAATAAATCTGTCTTTTTCATAAATAAAATATTGTCTTTACAATGACAACAGAATAAAAATTACATCAGAGTTTTGCGGAAGCTAAACAAATGAAAAGGTAAAAAAAATCTTGATTCTTGATCTAGTCATTCGATCACGATCCCCGGAATGCTTCTTGTTCCTCATTATTCATTTGCTCTTCATTCTTATCTGAAAGTTGTAAGGGTGAGTGTTTTGAGAAACACTCAGCAAGTGAGGGCCGGTCGATTTCCAAAGATACATATAGAACTTAATTTTTAAAGCATCTCTTTAACAAACTTTCAAAAACTTGTTACATTGACTTATCATAACAGAACCAAATCAAATATGAGACAAAGATTATCAGACGATTCAGAGCAAATCAAAAGCAATCATAACAAACACAACACTGTTACGCATCTCATTTCCATGGTCAAATTGTCCCCAATATGTTAGTCCTCCAAGGAGTGAGGACATAACACAGTTTTATACTCACTGATGGGGCCAGACAGAACACAGTTTTATACCCAATGATGGGGGCCAGAACACAGTTTTATACCCAATGATGGGGCAAGACAGAATAACAATTATCGTTCCATTTCAAATCGATTTGTAACAGTGTATTAAAGAATTCATATTTATCGAACTGAAATTATCAAAAGTTTGAAAGGATTTCAGCGGAATCAAAGGATGTCGAATTCAGAAAGAACTTAACATTCATCGATCGTAATTTTAAATCATGTAGACACTGATTTTCGAAAATAAAGACACACATACGAACATGTCATGTTATTTTTATGCAAAGTTTAAAATACAAGAAATACGTAACAAAAACCCACTTACAGTTCTCGAAGTTACGGTTCGAAACGTGTAGAACTTGGTTGAACGAAACTTGCTGAATTTTGGCCACGTGATGATCGAACCTGGACAGGATCTTCACGAAAGTGTACGCAACTCTTTAACACGCAAAGCAGCCGGAACAACTTCCCTTCTTTCTCCCTTTCTTGGCAACGGCCGAGAGCTTATTTGGTGATGGTGAGGGCCGAATTTTCTAGAAGCTTTTTGGTATGATTTCCTTCAGCATTGCATGTCCTATTTATAGGTGAAGTTTTGCCCCTTGAACTACCCTTTGGCCGTCCAATTTCGCTCCAAGAAATGCCATCAGTGTGGTCAAGGCTATTCCAAGCATCAAAGGTAACCTTTGTTTACTAAAGGGTCTATTCTTGCACGATAAATTGGTCCAAGCCTCTTAGCTCTTCCCTTAGCTTCCTTTCTTGGTTAACCCAATGGTCATCTCTTGCAGAATTAGTTTGTCCAAACCTTTAGCTCATTTAGCTCCTTCCTTGGTTAACTCAATGGTCATCTCTTGCACAATAAGTTTGTCCAAACCTTTAGCTCCTTTTTTGGTTAACTCAATGGTCATAAATATCTCCAATCCTTTAGCTCTTCTCCTAACTCTATTTTTGGTTCTTTTAGGACAAAAGAAAATGAGCTTCCTTGAGCTGAAATCTTGAGTTCATGAGCTGGGGTTTTACTCCTCGGATGACCAGTCTTCGATTGATGCGGTTTTCTTATGGCATAGATCCCTTTTGAGTTCATCTCCTAGCTTTTGAGCTACTTCCTCGAGTTATGTTAGCTGAAAATTTTAAATTATAATTGATTCTTATTATTAAGCTTAAAGTTTGAGTTTACTTTCGAGTTTATTTCTTACATGATCTTCTTCGGAAATTCTGGGTTCTCACATGTGATATCAAATTAGGTACCACATTTTTAATTCACAAATCTTATCATCAAAGTGCACTCAATATTAACTTTAAACTATATATTTTGACATCCTCAAATAATCGAATTTGATTATTTTAATGGTAAAATCAAGTATTTTGGTATCAAATTATATAATATTTGTATTAATTTAGGTATCACATATTTACTTCACGAATGTTATCATCAGTGCCACTCATTATTAACTCCAAACTATATTTTAACATCTCCAAATAATTGGATATGTGTATTTAGTGAGTAAAATCAATTATTTGTATACTAGAATTAGATACTCTTTGTACCAATTTATGTATCACATTTTAACTTCACAAATGACACCATCAAAAGTCACTCAATATTACTTGAAACTAATTTTTTTTAAATCACAAATAATCAAAATTAACTCTTAAAAGGGTAAAATCAAGTATATATGGGATAGATAAAGGTATTGTTTGTACCAATTTAGGTATCACATTTTAAATTCACAAATCTTATCATCAAAGGCCATTCGATATTAACTTCAAACTAAATATTTTGACATCCTCAAATAATTGCATTTGAGTATTTAAAGTGTAAAATCAAGTATTTTTGGACTCAAATTATCTCTTATTTATATTAATTTAGGTATCATATTTTTAATTCACGGATGTCATAATCAATGTCACTCAATATTAACTTCAAACTGTATTTTGACATCTCCAAATGATTGGATATGAGTACTTAAGGAGTAAAATCAAGTATTTGTATACTCAAATCATATACTCTTTGTACCGATTTAGATATTACATTTTAACTTCACAAATGACACCATGAAAAGTCACTTAATATTATTTGAAATTCAAGTATTTTTTCATATTTGGAGTATTCATGAAAGACCTCTAATTTTTTTCTTTTTTTTTTTAAATCATAAACTTGAAAATACTAAATAAAATAACTTAACATTTTCATAAATCATAATTAATCAACCTTTGAAATCTCAATGCGTAAAATAAATCTCTAAATCGTCAACTAACCAAAAATCATACGTCGACCTTTCAAGAAGATCAAATAACAATAAAATAAAGTATAAAAATATCTCTACTAAAATCGTTAACAATAAATCTTTTATTTAACAAGCTACTGCGGAAACATAACTAATTATGCTTTTTCATACTTTTAATGACATGGGTTTATCCCAAATAATTAATTATGCTTAAATATAATTTTTCATAATTTTATTCGGCTTAATTTGAGGATTTTCGATTAATTCTTTAATTAATTATTCGAGAGGTGATTAAATCCCGGATTGATTCAAAACTCAATATTTTGATCTTATATTTTAAACAGAACCTTTTTATTACCTAAACTACCCTTGTGAGCCATGAACCACACCCGTGGACCCATGGTTCCAATTTTTCTTATTAAATTCGAAATAATGACCCTTCAAGGAACCCACCGAGCTATCTCCTTATTTACTCGAGCCATGGTTGAGCCACCTCGAGCCAAACCAGAGCCAATCCACCTAGGAACCCTCTTGACCAGCCCTGACCAATAGAACCTAAACCTAACCCACGCACAAGCCTCCTGGAACAAGACCCAAAACTCTTCTACAACTCACGCTAGTAGACTCCTAATCAACCTAGGACACTTCCAGCCATGCCACCACCGAGCCCACCTGACCCTAACCGACCCTGGACAACGCCCAGACCCTTTAACCCATGTAGCGAGCCACATACAACAGCCAACAGCCTGCGAGCTCCCTTGCGTGTGTGGGTATCCTTCGCGTGGGCTCTTGCTCGAGCCACCACGAGCCCTGTCCCTTCCTACCCCTCTCTGAACCATCCTAGGGTACCGACCAGACCACCCAGCCCAGCCCCATACTGAGCCTCCTTCTGAAACCTCTTGGCCATCAAGGACACCCCCACGGGAAGAGTCCTATCAAGAAAGGACTTTTCTCCAACCCTGCTGCGCGAGTCCTAGCCTTGCTAGGACCCTTCTTAAGGCCTAACCACATCCCGCATGAGCCCCCCTCAAGACCTGGACGAGCCCCAAGTGACCATGTATAGCAACCGACCTTAGAACCAAGTGTAGACCTCTTCCAAACTCACATCCCCTCTCCTGGTTTTCCCTCAGTTCCAGCCCTATTTTTCCTTTAATTTACTCATATTTCGTTCATGTTTAATCATATATTGGCAGCTTTAACCCTCAGGAATCATAATGTTTCATCAACAAGCATAAAATCGTAAAAACGTAGAAATTACGTATCATACCGTAAAATAATCGAACACCCATATTTTAATGCATAATCAATTAAACACACATATTATGATTTGTATGATGTTTAAAATAGTTTAGGAACGCGTGCCTTTGCGTTTATAACTCTCGAATACTCAATTGTCGGCGAGGGTGCGAAGTTGGACGAACGGACGACGAAGATTCCTTGATTTTTCTTCCCAACCTTAATCTCGAAAATTGTAGTGTGTGAGGAGTGTGTTTTCGGCTGATTGTAGGAGATTATGGGGTGAAAAACACTTGGTTTGCTTATTTATAATTCTTAATTAACATATTAATGGGCTTGGGTTTTGGGCTTGCATGCTTAAGGGCAATTGGGCCTACTTAAAATAATTAAATTGGGCGCAATAATTCTTATTTAATTAAATAATAAAATTTTATAAAATTAGTTTCTCAAAAATAATATTTTTGATCTTTTAAAATTTTTTGTTTGTCGAAAACCGGCTTCCCGGGAAAAATCGAGCTCGACTCGTAAAATAATTCGAACTCTAACATTTTTAGAAAAATTAAATTATTTTTAATCATATCAGGAAGCCTTGCAATTATTTAATGAAAAATAATTATTCTTGTCTTGGTCGTCCCCGATCGCCTTTTCCCTACCTATTATCGAATATTCAGGTAAAATCCTTCAATTTCATGAAATCATGTCATATAATCATTTAATAAATATCATGCAAGCATTTAAATAAAAAAATTAAGCAATTAAAATAATTTTGCATGCATGTGGTTTACGTAGATTTGGTTTTTCGAACGTTACAATTCAAATAGCCAAATCAAAAATTTGGAACCCCAAAATGGGTATGTTATTCGTCAAAATAAGTATTTTTTCTTATTCCATTATGAGTGAGAAATTATGTTTTTTTAAAAAATTAGATGCCATGAATAATTCATTTTAATATATTTTCAATGAAAAGATCCACAATAACTGAATTTTTGATGATCACTCGAAGATCCAGTATTTTCTTACACATTTTGAGTATTCAAAAAACCAAATCAAGAATCTGGAACTCCAAAATAGAAACTTTATAGGTCAAAATAAGTACTTAATCTTATTTTATGATGAGTGAGGAATTATGTTTTTAAAAAATAAAATGACACGAATAAGTCATCATAATGCATTTTTATGAATAGCCCAATAATGACTGAATTTATGGTAATTGCTCGAAAATATAGTAATTTTTTTTTACACATTTGGAGTATTCAAATAGCGAAATCAAATATCTGAAACTATATAATAAGTACTAATTTGATAAATGGAGAAGATACAATTATTTTGGTGGATAAAATTATATATTTATTCAAATAATAAAAAAATAAAAATGTAAATTTATCTTTGTAGAGAGTTAAAACTAANTTGTGGTATATATGATTGGTTGTTCCATACGGAGCTTTGCTCACCCCCAAGGGGGGCTGTTGTTGTCTTTGTGTGTGGACAATGGCAGGTACTCCAGGATATCAGGAGACCGGAGAGGGTACTTCTGGAGGGAGTCGCAGTTTGAGCTGAGGTTTTATGTTTTGTTCCCAGTATATGTATGTATCTATATACCGGGGCATGTCCCGAGGATATGAGTTGTGTGTATATGATTGATTTTGATTATGTGTGGGCATGTCTTATGATATGAGATGAAATACTATTTTTTTAGTATTCAAATAGTATATGTTTTGGGCTCATTGTAAAGAAAATTTTAAACTCGTTTTCCACTGTGATTAGTTAACCCTAATCAAATTGCATTGTCATAACGATTAGAAGCTAAGGGCCCCACATTATGAGGTGAAAAAGACTTGGTTTGCTTATTTATAATTCTTAATTAACATATTAATGGGCTTAGGTTTTGGGCTTGCATGCTTAAGGGCAATTGGGCCTACTTAAAATAATGAAATTGGGCGCAATAATTCTTATTTAATTAAATAATAAAATTTTATAAAATTAGTTTCTCAAAAATAATATTTTTGATCTTTTAAAACTTTTTGTTTGTCCAAACCGGCTTCCTGAGAAAAATCGAGCTCGACTCGTAAAATAATTCAAACTCTAACATTTTTAGAAAAATTAAATTATTTTTAATCATATCAAGAAGCCTTGCAATTATTTAATGAAAAATAATTATTCTTGTCTTGGTCGTCCCTGATCGCCTTTTCTCTGCCTATTATCGAATATTCAGGTAAAATCCTTCAATTTCATGAAATCATGTCATATAATCATTTAATAAATATCATGCAAGCATTTAAATAAAAAATTAAGCAATTAGAATAATTTTGCATGCATGTGGTTTATGTAGGTTTGGTTTTTCGAACGTTACAATTCAAATAGCCAAATCAAAATTTTGGAACCCCGAAATGGGTATGTTATTTGTCAAAATAAGTATTTTTTCTTATTCTATGATGAGTGAGAAATTATGTTTTTTAAATAATTAAATGACATGAATAAGTCATCTTAATACATTTTCAATGAAAAGATCAATAATGACTGAATTTATGGTGATTACTCGAAGATCCAGTATTTTCTTACACATTTTGAGTATTCAAAAAACCAAATCAAGCATCTGGAACTCCAAAAGAGAAACTTTATAGGTCAAAATAACTATTTAATCTTATTTTATGATGAGTGAGGAACTATGTTTTTAAAAAAATAAAATGACACGAATAAGTCAACATAATGCATTTTCATGAAAAGATCAATAATGACTGAATTTATGGTAATTGCTCGAANGGGCACTATATAACGCACTTGGGTCCAAAAACCCCACCCACCATGCAATGCAATTGCAAATGCACTAGAAATTAATTACTTTTAGGTATGTTTTTTGTGAGACGATCTCACGAATTTTATTTGTGAGATGGATCAACTCTACCGATATTCACAATAAAATATAATAGTCTTAGTATAAAAAGTAATACTTTTTCATGGATGACTCAAATAAGAGATCTGTCTTACAAAATACGATATGTGAGATCATTTAACACAAGTTTTTGTTTTACTTTTAATTGATGGTGTTAGATTAGTGACAATATTATTGATATTTGGTTCCATCCATCCATCCATCTTGCTTGGGAATGTTGATGAAAACATATAAACGATTAATTGTGTCATACACGCAAATTTAAATTTCTTGGTTTTGTCTAAAGACTCCGTATGGAAATGAGTGAATGGAAACAAGTTTTCACTACTTTCAAGTAGCAAACTTAGGGTGTCAAAATTAGATACAACTTACCAATTCGAAAAAAATCAGGTTTGTGTTGGGGTTTTGGGTTCGGTTCAGATCGGGTTGGAACCAATAACTGACCCAGAAAAAATGATCGGATTGAGTTGGGTTGGGTTGGGTTTGGGTCAACTCATGAACCCTGGTTGACCCGAAAATTTTATTTTTTTTTCAAAATAATATAATTAATAAATATTACCTACATTTTTATATATTGTATGCCTGAAAAAATATTTATTGTATATTTATATCATAAATTTTCATAATTTAATATTTATTTTGAATATTTTTTATTTTTTAAACAATTTTTTATTTGATTTAGTTAATATATTTTATTTTTCTACAATTAGACTTTCAAATTCAAACCATATATATGAGGGAGATTTTATTATTATGTGTTTAAATTAAAATATTAATTTTTTTTGAATTTTATTTAATTTTCTTTAAAAAAAAATCAAAATCGGGTTGATCGGGTTGATTCGGGTTCGCGTTGAGAGTTTTCGGGTTGGTTCGGATTCGGGTCGGTGTCGAGTTGAGCAATTTTTAAATAGTATTATTGCTCCATCTGACTCAACCCATCTGAATTGACACCCACAAGCAAACCGATGTCAACCGCTAGTTATTTTATTTTTTTTCCGAACAGCTTCTCTCCAAATCAACTTTTTTACAATAAAAAAAGATAAATTTCTACAGCCAAATTTTCTTGGCTAAGTGGCGCACCACCTGCACTAGTATTTTGAGTTATGGCGCACAAGAATTGAGAAATCTGGTACATTGTCTTTCATTTTGGGCCATAGTGTCTTTTAGCTAGTGTGGTATTTTATATAAATCTATCCAAGTGCAATTTTATTTATGTCTTTTTTTTAGAAGTCATGCATAATTAACTAATTTTTAAGTAATTTTATACATATAATTGGAGCAAACCATCTTTTATTAGGTGAAAATCAATAAAATCAACATGGAAAATGTGTTGCCAACTGGCATACGAGCATTGTTTTTCAATGCCAACATTTATTTGACTCTACGTGTGAGACTTATGTCGCCCTCACATTATTCGAAAAGGAGATATCTTGTAATATCATCTCATAGAATTATATTCATGAGACAGATAGACTCGATTCATATTTAAAATGAAATTAATATTTTTGTATAATAAGTAATCTTTTCCATGATTTGGATTGAAAAAGATATTTATCTTATAAAAATAATATGTGAGACTATATCATGATAGTTTTTATTTTAGTCAAATTATATATCAATTTATCACTTCTAGCATCTCCATCTTTTTAGCAAATCATATTCTTATTAAGTGGGTCTTTGTGAGACGGTCTCACGAATCTTTATATGTGAGACGAGTCAAACATACAGATATTCACAATAAAAAGCAATATTCTTAACATAAAAAGTAATATTTTTTCATGGATGACCAAAATAAGATATCAGTCTAAATAAATACGACCCGTGAAACCGTCTCACACCAGTTTTTACCATTCTTATTTATATAAATATTTTAAATCAACATAAAATAGAGTCGTTGTAACAATTATGGATAAAATTCTTTCACCATATGTTTTATCCATCAACAATTATTTTAGGCACCGACGATCTTGAAATTATGCCTCTGATTATTGTTCGATCTCCATGACTATGATTGCGTCAACCAAACTTTATGGTAGGGATGGGAAATGGTAGCCTTGGTTCCAGTTATGTATTGACTAACAACATATATATTCAATGCCGTGATTGGTGGACTACCAACCTAATTTAATGGATCGATTTCTCCATTTTGTGTCAATCTATATGGTGACAATTATACTAGATGAAAACCACATCAGTTAAAGACACAGATATTGACACAATCAGTGAACAATATATCAATATATATATATTGATATATATATATATGTGTATGTGTGTGTGTGTGTGAAATTGATCCATTAAATTAGATTGTCTCGGATTTGTAACTTTTCAAAATTTATGCATGTTATGTAGCGGTGTTCATCAGTCGGTTCGTTTTTGGTCTTTTATTTCGATTTTTTCGGTTTGACAAATATAAAATCCGATATCCGAACCATTTTTCTTCTGTTTGGTTTGGTTCAGTTTTCTACCGAAATGGTTCGTTTATTTCGGTCTGTTATTTCGGTTTTGATACAATTATTTAAATTAATAAGATAAATATATTGTAAAATATAATATGTTACTTCTTACATGATTTCTTAGTAAAACATTTAAATATAAAGTCTAAATGAATTACATAAACAATAGTAAATTAAATAGTATTCAAATTAATTCATCATTCACTGATATGATCTCAAAAAATATATAATAAAAATAAAATTATTAATTTAATGAAATTTCGGTTTTTTCGGTCGGTTCTGTTTTGACATATATAATCCGAAACCGAACCAAATAAATTTCGGTTTTAACATTTATATCCGAATTATAAAATTCAGTTTTCGGTTCGATTCAGTTTTCTGTTTAGATTTTCTATTTTTTCGATTTTATCCGAACTCCTAATATTTTGAATCAATTTGTGATTTTAATGCAATAACTCATTTTTTCCCCAGTTTAAGAGTCTTCTTTTCTTCTCAAAATTGAAATTGACCACTGAATTGTCAATCATACGGAGTGATATGCTAAGTCGAAAAATAAATTCGAAGATTTTAATCTTTCGGGAGAAATAAAATAAAAAAGGAAAAACTAAAGTACGTGTGTCGAGACATTGTACACTTGGCTTTCTTTTTACTTTTATATTGTAGTTCAAGGTATTGGGTTGAAAAGTTAGACTCGACCATTTTATATTATCTTGGACTGCCTATCGGGCTTTACAACTGATTCTATAAGCGTTAAGGACATGGGCTAGTTTGGGCTAAAGTAAATTGCATTTTATATTTTCATGGATTGAATAATTGTCTTTACAACTTATTCTACAAGGGTTATGGACATGGGCTATGGTGGGCTGAAGTAACTTGAATTTTATATTTTCTTGCATTGAATATCAGGCTACGTTGTACTAACTAATGTTCTATGAGGGTTAAGGACTTCCAATCTTTCTTCATTCATGCTGCTCTGAAATTTATGAATATTTCTCACGTTTCATTGAGATATATTGTCAAAATGAGCACACCAGTCTAGTAGGTTTGTCTCGTCTTGTTAAATAGGTGGATTGTCCTAACAATTTCCTAGACCGCTCCATCAAATAAAACTAAAATTTGGCCCGCCACCGCCAAATAAGTGGGTTGGATTGACAATATCCCAACCTGTCCAAATGACTGGCCTGCACTCCCAAACAACGAGTTATGGCGGGTTGCAGGCCGAAAGAAATAATCCCAATACAGTACAAAGCATCTCAGAAAGAAATAATCCCAATACAGTACAAACATAGGTCTGGAAATTCAGTATGTTATCATAAACAAACAATTCATAGTTGGAGATATCCAAAAATACATTTGCTATACTCTAAACAAGACAAGAAAGCAATTATTCATGAAAACTTAAAGCAGAAGGGTATGGAGCTATCTATGTGCAGTATCCTAAATAGCATAGCTAATCACCAAACTGCTTGAATCAAATTCAGCTTAGGCGTTATGGCTGCAAATATACCATAAAATCAAACAAAATCTTTGAAAAATTAGATCCCACATGAAGTAGAAGATGGTCTGATGTCAATGGGGTGAGTATGGGGCGGGTATGTCTAAACCCAAGACCCGCCCCATGAAGAAAACTCGGACCCATTACCCCACCCACCCCGATTAAATATTCTTCGAACCTTCCCCACCCCCTATACGAAAATGGGCCGGGGAGACCCGCCAGACCCATGAGACCCGAATTTTTTTTTATATGAAAACAGTAATCTTCTTATCACATGATTGAATTATGAAACAAACAAGCCTCTAAATATAACACTATAGAAAACTAATTCATATCTTCGACCACACTTAATAATAACAAACAAAGTATTTTCATAACATAATGAATTACATAAAAAAAGAGTTACTAGCTCTCCAAAAAAAGTCTTGACATCCCCAAAAATAAGTCATAACAGAATTTAAACAGATCAATATAAAATCAGCGAGTAAGCATGATTTCAGACACATTCTTCAGGATCTTCTTCTTCTTCATCAAGAATGGTGGGACAAGTTGGTAATTACTTGAAGAATTACCTACAAAATTAAAGAAAGAAAGTACATTGAAAATATAAAACTGTAATTTAAAACTGTAAAAAATGTAATTTAAAGAGAAAAAGTACAGTAACAAAATTAAAATGAAAGTACAATAACAAAATAACCTTCCACCTCACCTCACAACCATCTTCGTGAGCACATCAATGCCTTCAAAGTCGTTAGATTAAGCCTACTACGATGAGGACCAACTATTCTTCCACTATTGTAAAAGTAGATTCAGATGCAACAATTGACACAAGAATATCTAAAATATCCTTTGCCATTTTCTGTAAATTTGTATATTTGATCCCATTCGTCTTCCACCAACTAAGAATATCAAAATGTTGAGTTCGTGGCAAGACAATTTCTTCCAAATACATATCCAACTCGGTTAGGGATTTTGACGCAGCTTGGCTTGAACTTGAAGCCTCAAATTTATCATACATATCTAAAATATTAATATCAGATGCATCAATATTAGAAACAGACGAAGTCCCATCAATCCCTGAACTACCACCACTATTTTCCAATGATTTTTTTTGTCTTGGATTAGTAATCTACCAATAAATCACAACAATTTTGTCGAACTTCATCAATTTTAGATTGTGATATTTCATCATAAATTAGGGGAAAATAAAATTCAACAAACTTCATCTTATATCTAGGATCCAATACAGTAGCAACCCCCATCATAATATGACAATTATCCCAATATTTATCAAATTTATCATTTATATCCACATATATAATTATGGGGTGGGTATGGGGCGGGTATTATAGAACCCATGATCCGCCCCATACCCAAATAGGTCTGAAAAATTGGACCCGAGACCCACCCCATGACCCATTTAGTATGCCCAAACCCGCCCCAAACGGGACGGGTCCATTGGGGTCTGGGTAAAACCCGGACCCATTGACATCTCTAATGGTCTTGGGGTTTGAAGAAAGAATACATGATTCGCTTGATTTTCATTTATTGAGGAAGCTAGAATGTCGGGATTTTAATTTCTCATCAATAAAGTAATTTCCGACACTGCTTTTACAAAATATTTCTGAGAAAAGAGCCTGCAGCCGGATTTAATTTCTCCAAACACAATGCTCCAGTCCGATTTGTTGCAACGTAACTCCCAAAAAACGGAAATCAAATAATCAAGATCAACGCTTACGAAATATTCAATTCTAATAAATGATTCATAACATAAGTACATGGAGACTGAGCATTGAAAGCACAGGGGGAAACGAAACAAAACAAAGGCATAAATGTTATATACTCATAAAATAAAAAACAGATAATAAAGTAAAAATTATGGCAAATGTGTGGAAGAGCTGTCGCAGGGATTTATGGCAAGTACCATGTACCCAGAAATGGCGACCCATGCAGGGATCTTGTCCTTGAGAAAAGTCGGGTGCTACGCTCATCATCATAGGATACTGTAGGAGTATTTGAAGGAGATGAATTGGAACCAACTGGGAGTACTGAGCCTGAATTTTTATCACGGATTTGTTGGTACAACCCGAGTAAAGTACGGCTTAAGACGTTGACGATGTTGTACAGGCCATCACCTCGGATCATGGATATGGCAATGAAGACCTGTAAAAGAATCAAGAAAGGTTATATATATAGGCGAACGTTCAAGATTTAGTTTAGTGTATTTTAATATACCCGGTAACCTTGAATGCCATGGAGAGTGGATACTGCTAGGCCTCGATGTTGCCAAGTAACAATCACCTGTCCTATTCTCTATGAGCGGCCACATTATACCCAACGAGAGAATGGCTCCAACTAGTAAAGATAAATTGATCGAATATGGGACATATCATACCGACACCAACATATGTTGCTGAGAAATCGAAGTAGAACCTGGTTTTTGATCAACAAGTGTAACGCTTAAACTAATACCAAGAATAAAAAGACAGCAAATTTAACTACATGATGTCAGTCAATATTGGCTATTTTTACTTATTTTGGTAGGCTTTAAGACCGAAAGTTGGAAATTCAACGAATCCTCAGCCATCTCCTACAGTGTAAAACCATTGAAAGAAACCCCACAAGAAGCTGAAAGAGAAGAATTTCCCCAAGGCTCTAACTTGTTTCCTGGAGGCAAGCAAGACAAAATAAATTTAGAAGACTTGTGCATTCAAATACTGTTATCCAAACAAGATTTATGGTGAGTGTATCCAGTAGCTCACTTTACTTACTTCGCTCCCTGAGAAGTGTGGAAGCTATTAAATTAAGTGAGCGGTAGCCATCCCACTTGGGTACGTCAGTTTGAAGTCTATGATCGTTATCTGAAAACCACTTAATACATAGATTCAGATTCTTAGTTCGGAATTAAGTGATAAAATTGAGAATATTATACTCGACATACATGATATGTCCATAATATATACAAGTTCTTGCATATGCGATTTCAAAGATGAGAATCTACATGAATGTCTCTCCTTTATAAAACCATAACTACGCAATAACTGATCAAAGAGGAAAGTTACCATATCCTAAATAAGTCACTTCATCGCTAGTGAAACTGCCCAACCATTGAGAAGTTGATGCACACAGTCACCCACTCCCGATGACTTTCAACCTTAATCTAAACTATATTGGATACAGATAGCACATTATTGACACCTAGGATTCGAAACAAGCTACTCACGAGGATTCTCGCCCCTTGGAGTGCGACGATTTAATTAGCCACTATCCTCCGCGTGATGGCCACTATCTTCCCCACGTGTGGGAACATCGCGTTCGAGGTCCTCGCCCCTTGGAGTGCGAGGATTTAGTTAGCCGATGAAGTAGCACACTGTACATGGCCTAAGTGTGCATACTACAATACTTTTTTTTTTATTATTTTTTTTATGAATATTCAATTTTTTTTCTTGAATTCAATTCAATAATTATCCGTTAGATTAACATTTATATTAAATCAACAAAATTTAAAATATTCCAACAGATTGGATCAAATCTTAAGTGGACTAAGGGCATCTCCATCCCTACACACTATTTTGGTGCAGGGGACTCTTCTCCAATGGAATTGTGTTATTTTAATTTGCATTTTCTCTATGCCAAATTTGGTGCAGAGTTCTTCTTTATTTTTTAAATTTTTTTTGTTTTTTTTATTATAAACATTTATATTAAATATTATAAATATTATTTAAATAATAATATTTTTTAATAATTAGATATTTAATCATAAAAATTAATTTAATTAGCAAGGTTTTAGTCGCGTGAAGCGTCCCGAAGCGCGGATGTCGAACTCCAAGCTTTTCAAACTTAAGCGAGATTAGCACGGACTTAAGCGTGAAATTTTTTTTTATCTTTAGTGTAAATATATTTATCTCAAACTAATAAATAGATAAAATAATACATAGATATAATAAATTAGTCTGATGCATTAATTCTCGTATTTATAAAAGCATAAAAATCTCAAAATTACAATTTTTATTTATTTTTGCAACTAGAACACATTAAAAAATGCTAAATATTTGTCAAATCATTGTCAGACACGCTTAATCATAATTAAAATAAAAAAATAAACATCTAAATTATAAACCTAATTTATTATTTTAAAATAAAAACATACCTTCAAAATAAAAAAATAAACAGATGCGATTATTTGTGTTTAAGTGTGCTTAATTAAACGCCTTAATTACGCTTAATTTGGTCAAACTATAGTTTGACCGTTTTTTTCGCTTTCCTCCGAAACGGGGCGTTTTTGTTGAGCTTCAAACTTAAGCGCGCTTAAACGAAGCTTAAGCGAACTTTTTAGAACACTGCTAATTATTATAATATTTGTTATATTATTTTTATAATTATATCATTAAATTTAAAATTACACATTTAAATGATTTCATAATTAATAAAAAAAATTAAATAAATCAAATAAAAAACAATATTCCGAGAAAAAGATTTGAAATAGATGAGTTGGAGATGAATATTGTATTTGGTGCAGATACTGCATTATTTTAAAATAGAATTATTTTAAAATAGAGTTTTGAGTTAAAAATGATATAAGAGATGTTCATTTAATGAGGCAAACGAAAAACTAACCTCAAAATATTGAGCATATATATAATTAAATCTCGTGGATAGATAGATGACTTGTTCAAGTGCAAAATATACTAAAGTAATTTGTGGTCTTCGATCTAGCACACTATTTACGGACATCATTAAATAAAAATTCACAAAAAAAAAAAACAAGGAAAAAAGTGAAAATTTCTCCTTGTTTCGCTGTCCACCATATAATTGTTGCCTTAAGAAAAGTGGTCAAATTGTGAATGTAAATGGAAGAAAATGATGAAGGTGGCGATAACGTTAATAATAATATTCGTCGTCGTGGCCGCGGGAAGATCGAGTGGGTTGCCTTGCGTAGAGGATTGCAAGCAAATATGTATGAAGTTAGATGATGCCATTGAAACTAACTGTGAAAAGGCTTGTTCTGAGGGATGCACTCAGTTGCTCGGTAAAGGACAGCCATTGTTTATCAATACTTTATTTTGATTATTATTATTATTATTATTATGTTTGGATTAATCGTTGTAGATGTATCTCCAGCTTGCTAGCTAGGTTTCATCATTTACAATTAACTGGTTGTGAGCTTATTTATACTACTAGTAAATTATGCAAACACAAAAATTATAATCATTTTTTTTATTTTGTTAAATTTTTTGTACGAATTTTACATGACACAACTTGTCTGATGTAGAATTTTGTTCCTATAAAATAAAATTCCTTATTTATTGTGGGGACCCGGACGCTAATCATCTTTTTAATCGTCATTGGGCTAAGTGGATCAATTAATTAATCTGAGTCACTTTTTTTTTTAAATACCGTGCGGAATATAACGGAATCATTCTAATATATATATCAGTATAAAAGTACAGGTCTTGTACAACAAGCATCAAACTCAAACTAAGGTTCAACAACTAAATGTCAAGTGTTGAATCCTATCTACAGCAAGGTCAAAGCCCGTAGTCCCCACTCTAATCACGATCTCTCATCATCTCTTCGACCCTGATCCTGTCCCACCTGTTTTCATGCACACATACAAACACGACAACAGCCGGATAACTCCGGTGAGATATACATCCCAGTATAAATCAACGAAACATGCAATCATATAAACAACGTAAAAGCATGTAACAGATATCAGTCATATGTATCAACTCTGAAAACATAATCACTATAAAACTGTCAATCAATTCATGATTTCATATCTCAGACTAGACTCATTCCTAGTCTAGGGATCCCGGTTTCCAGACGTTGGCATTCCTATATCGAATAACAGTAATAGAAGAAACTCCAATTCTATCCACTTCGATATAACCAAACATCCGGTGTCTTGACCTATCCGTCACAGACTATGGCATTTTCATCAATATACTATCCTGTGACAATGTGCAATGTGCCAGTGACGATTCCATCACTATTCGGCACTACTGTCACAAGATCACTCGTCTAATACTCGTCTAATACATGCTTTCTATAAATCAATAGAACAAGCATATCAATGTCAAACAATTGCAATAAAATAAAGTATGTGGTTTTAGGGAAACTAGAGTCCAATCTGACTCAAGTTAATCTCCCGGTTAACATCGACTTATACCTTTCGTTCGTAGTCTCGGTCTGAAGAATTGGAAGTTCCGAATTCAAGACTGTCTCTGTCAATCTGAAATGACATATCGAGAATAGCAATATAAATATTCCATTCACAATTCAATGCCGAATCTGATCAATCTGAATTTAATTCAAGAACAACGACATAACGATACCATCCCGATATTACCGTCAATACCATATCATCAGATATCAATTACCAATCATACCCCATATCCAATACAATCTGAAATCAAACCATAATCCAAATCTATTCAATTTCAAGCAATATAATCTGAAAAATCATAACAATTCCATAATCAATCTGTTCTTCGATCTGACTTCGATTCTACGATGTCTAACATGTCAAGAACATCATATATGAATTATATCCGATTCTGGCAATATCATAATTTCAAGACATATCAAAACGTAGTAAAACTTACGTCCACTTGTAGCTTGCGTCGATAGGAACGCAGTACTGAAGTCGGATTGCAAATCGGACGGGTGGCTTTTCCACAATCACAATTCTAAAAAGGCGTCCAAGACCCGCGCATCTGCGCCGGAGGCTCTGCCCGACATCTTGCCATTCTGCCTCTCGCGCAAATGCGCGACCAAGTCTCGCGCATATGCGCCATAATCTCTGTCCCGGCATTTTCCTTCTCGGCAACTCGCGCATATGCGCGCATTTCTTCCACGCATGTGCGCGATATTCTCTGGAATTCACATTTGGCTACCGAATACCCGCGCATATGCGCGCCAACTCTTGGCGCATATGCGCCACATTCTCTGGACTAAGTATATGGCAATGCACCTCCTCGCGCATATGCGCGCCCTCAAGCCGCGCATGTGCGCGCAAAGTTCTGTCCGCACAAGAAGCTTTTCGCACAGCACGCGCATATGCGCGCTACCTCGTCGCGCATATGCGCGAGACCTTCGGGTCTCACACCCTACTCAACTTATGTCATTCCAATTCATTTCTCGAAGTGGTCCGTCTATCATCCGAGCAATTTATAATTTAATCAATATCAGATTACCGTGATAAAATCTCAGGCATTACATTTATTGTTCAAAAGAGGACAATTTTTAATACAACTAGTGTACTTATAATTGAATTCCGATATTGCGTGATGGAAATGTTCTAAATTTTAATTTAAAGATCAGCATGTTGAAAGTCTTGTATTGTCAAAAAATTTGTTCATGGACAAAAATATTGACAGCACTCATCGAATTCGGAGAAATGATACAAATAAATTGTTAACTGGTTATTTTAATAATATAATAATATTTAATTTAAAATTGTTAATTTAAATTAATATAATTAAACTATATATATAATTTCATATAAAATAAATTNACAACCATTTTTTTAACATTTAAATTTAACAAGAATTTAATTTACTTGTATTCTACTCTAGTAAATGAATTTAAATGTGTTAGGATCGAAAATGTATTTAGAGTGAGGTGAATAAACATTTGTACTGAAAATAGAATGTTTTTGCAAACTCAAGTTGTGTGAACAGCTAAAATGGACTTTCCAATCAGACTGAGTACTTCGAGCTACTTAAAAAGATAATTTCGGAATCATCTCGATATAGTTAATTAATATTATAAACTTAATATCAGCTCATTTCAGTTTAAATAGAATAAAAGACAATAAATAAAGAAGGAAAATATTTGTTTTTGGAAGTTCGAATGCTAAGCTTCTACATCTCCCTTTCTTCTGTTTCCGAAAGGATTTTACTAGAAGATTTGATCGGTACAACTCTTGTACAAACCAATTTCAGCTTGGTTCAACAACCCTGCTGACTTGAAACTCCTAGTAGCTACTTAATTCAATATGTCCAGAAACAACTTTCTGACATTTACAAATACTTCTCATAACTCAAATCTGTTAAAAATAAACAACAAGTGCGTGAGAACATAAGTGCACATACTGATCCTTAAGTGATCCGATGTAACATGTGTGTGTGCATTCCAGCTTGAACTAGATCTTGAAGAGATGCTCATAAATAAGAGAATAGATGAAAGTAGATTCAAAGTACCAGTTCTTGTAAATGGCTATGATGCATTCTCTTTTTATAGTTTTCAATTTAAAGTTAATAAATATGGCAGGTACTCACAATCATAGTATGCCCAACAATTCTGCAGAGGTTGCCACGTGTCTTTGTCATCTTTCCAAATATAGTATCGAGAAAATTCAAATTTCTTTGACATTAGCTGAAATAGGCAACTGTAAAAGCTATGATCGAAGTCAGTCATTTCTGAAACGGCTCAATAGTGAACTGATAGTTTTAGTTAGAAAATGTCTTCATATCAACATATTTTTGTTTAAGACGATCATATCAGTTGATCCCCACCGTAAGCTTATCAATTCAGATGATTCCCGGAGTGTGCTTATCATATCAAGCTTACGGATCAGTTAAGTTCAGTTTGTAGACAATTTCTCGAGTGATTTGCATTTAACAATTTATAGGATCAGAACAGTTTAATTACCAAAACTTGGGCTCAAATTATATATTAACAGTTTTTCCTTTTTTGATGATGTAAGCTGAAATTCAGATATTAAGAAAAAATGAATTTTTGTAGCTGTATTCAAAATTTTAACACAAACAAAGAGATTCAAAATCAAAGAAAAATATATCGCTTGAATGATCGGTAAAAAGTGTGGCTTGGTGTGTAGCCGTTACTTGAGCTGTTGTGACCTTGACTACAACTTCTAGAAGGTTTTCTATGATGAGATGAGAACTGTGAAGGAGCAGATGATCTCGTTTTTCTTTTGGCTTTTCTAGATCCTTCTTTTACCCTTTTTGGCATCAACAGTCTTTGGCTGTAGAAAACTAAAAACTTTATACAAGTGTGAGCCAATTGTTTCAATCTGATTTGACAGAGCAATACGAGCTTCGTCAACTCTTCAGGTTAGGTCCAAAGTTGAACGAAGCTGAGTGACTTTGAGCTCTTGCACTTGTCCAAGATAAGTACGGAAAACTTTGAGGATATCACTGAGCTGAGTTTTGATTTTTGTTTTGAACATCTCGAGATCTAGATCAGATGCCATCTGGTTTGTGTTTAAGTGTGCTTAATTAAACGCCTTAATTACGCTTAATTTGGTCAAACTAATTTGACCGTTTTTTTTCGCTTTTCTCCGAAACGGGGCGTTAAATCCATAACAAAGAAATAAATCAATGTGTTAAATCCAAGAAAATAATATTCAAGAAGAGAAATATTGAAAAATCTAAGTGTGAATGACATGTATCTCGCTTGAAGTGTTCTCCCTTCTTTCCAACCCTAGACGCCAATGTTTGATCGTCCAAAAATAATCAAATCCCCCTTGTGTTCTTGGGATTTTATATTTATATTTCCCACAAAAGCCCTCCAAAAAAGGTATAGAGAGACTCTTAATCTCTTTGGAAAGAAAAAAAATCGAGTTTAAAAGAATAGAATCTGAAAATCTGATATTTTCTATATTTCGCACAGGTGATTACAACCCACGTTACCCCCCATGCGTGCGTGGGTACCTGCATGGGTTGGGCAGTGAGTTCTCCATGAAATTTCTTCAATCCAATGTCAATGCATGTCCACGTGGGTTTCTCTTTGATCTTTTCTCCAACTTTTCAGGCACTTCTCGGGGGTTTCGAGTTTGTGGCATCCATTTGTTGTCTTTTCTACCAATTCTCTTCATTTGTTCGCATTTTTGTCAACACTACACGACAAAAAATAATTCAATGAATAACCGCAAAACTAGGATGCATACACGACAAATAAGCACAAAACGATGTAAAATAGACTACAAAACGACAATACTTTTTATGCTTATCAAGCCTCCCACACTTTAGCTTTTGATCGTCCTCGAGAAAAATTCAGAAAAATTTATTCAAAACTCAATTCAACACATGACACCATCCACCCCAAATCTGCCAACCAAAACCCATCATACTCGATTGAAAGCAAAGTACTTCAGAAATTAAAAGAATTTTAACTTCATTGCAACTTCAAGACTCTTGACTTTAACTAGGATTGATCAAAACAATGAAACGTGTTTTGTGTCGGTTAAACATCATAATTCTCAATTGTGTTTCAGTTCAAAGTTGCTCTCAAGTGTATCTCTCGTCTCTTTTTCACTCAATCTCTCATGAAACGTTCCATAGGCTTGCCATTCATACCCTTCTCCACTTAATGTTTGACGATTTTGGCTTGGTCAAAAGGTATTTATAAGCTTATAACATTAGGCAACGGCTCACGAATACAATAAAAGATAAATGACTAAAAAATGAGAGAAGTACATGATTCTTCGACAAAGCTCATTCCCCTATCCAAGTCTCTTTCTTTATTAAATTTCATCGTCCTTCCCATATTAACTTCCCTGAAATTTCTAGTCTCTCTTCTCGATCAATAATTTTTTTTTCAAAACTCTGTACATATCCCACCATTTTTCTTCTTTTTCACAAATTCCATCATCATTAGAACTTTTTTCTTCAAACATTGGAGTTTTTGAGATTTCTAAGGGCAAGAAAATTTTTTCTCAAAATTAGGCGTGAATATTGTATGAGTTGGTTAATTAAGGGTAGCTAATGTGGAATTTCAACAAAATAACGAGCATGGTTAGTTTGTGTGCCCATTCGATTTTAAAAATAGGCTCAAAGAGGACTCTAGGGATAAAAATGTTGTAATGATTGGCTCGAATAACTCAAATAGTCCAAAAATCGCCTAAATCATTCCTAAGCCATCACCATCCGTATTTTCGCCTTGAAGGGTAATTATGCAAGTTCTAGATTGTTTCACCTCTCACTCATAATTTCAGACAAGCTCACATATCTCGCATATGGTGTACTTTTCCCTAATTACATTCAATTCGAATGCCATTGATGTTAGTGCCAGTAATTTGTTTCAAAGTCTTGATACAAAACAATTAATTAGTGTCTCGTTTCTATGACTTGCAATTACGGTATCTTCCTTCAAATCATTGACGAATTTAAATCTTTTATGTAATCCAAATCTCAGTTAACCAATCGGGATTTCTTGCATTCATGTATTAAAAAAAAATTCATGTTGCAAGACGAAGGATACTCGAAATGCTAAGTGTAATTTTTTCAAAAGACAGACACCTCCTTTAACACATTAAAATTTTTCAAAAGACAGATAGTACTCGAATTTCAATTATTGTCAATTTCAAATGCATATACAATTTAATCATGTTCGAGACATTATCGTAATCATTCAAACTCACATATATCTTCTCATAAAGAGTTACATATTGCAAACACATTGTCTCTCATTTAATCTCATCACATTTTGTTGATAGACGCAGAAATATGTCCATTAAACTCATGGAATAATTTAACAATATCATGTACAACTCTTCATAATAGTGACAACTACCACATTTTTCACTCGACAAACTACCCGCAGATTCCATTCTGTTGTGCTTCACCGATCCTTTTGATTCAATACAACTTTAAATACAAAATCATATAATTAAATAAACAAAATCATAAAATGTAGCTCAAATTGATATTTTACTTGAAAATGTGTTGTTTTCATAAACTAATATGTCATAACCAAGATGTGAGGTAAGATGCAAAGAAAATTACAAACATCAAGTAGTATACAAATAGAACTAATGCGAAAGATGAATCAACCCTTGTAGAAACATTAACATTGAGCTATAATCTGGCCAAAAAATTCTAAACTTTTCGGAAAAATATACATCAAAATCATACACAAAATGCAAACCATTGTCGAATCCTCAAAACCAAGCTTTCGAAATAATTCGATGGGTTTAGGGTGCAAACTTCGAAAATGAAATTTTAAGTATTGATCCATCACTCAAAAACTATTGGTGGAGATTTTAAGCTAATTTACCGTATTAAAAAATTTGGGGATAGTTGATATATAAATACAGTAAAATATATACAGTTTTCTTTTTTATATTTGTTTTGCAAATTAAGAAACATATCAAACAAGCACTCAAACAAATAGAAATTACTACATATTTTAAATTTCCTCAAGATTTTGCTTATACATGCAGCCATTGTACTGATAAACAGTCATTGCTAATGTACAAATAGTGGAATAGAGAACTCATCTTTGTCTCTAAAACCCATTTCAGCTTTGCAATTGGGATTTGATAATATGTAGAATTGTATTTATATATATACATGGAGAGAGAGAGAGAGAGAGAGAGAGAGTGAGATGGGGGGAAGTTTGGTTTTCCAAAAATTTGAGCGCAGGCCGTTAAGAGTGTGTGTTTGCTTTCTCACTTGGCTGGGCTGTAATTAAAGTAACGGGTTCCTTTAATCTGCATCTGATTACATGCGTGCTAAAGATTCCAGGTTGGTTTTCTTTACTGTCTTTTTCTATACAATCCAAGTTTAAAAACAAACCTTGTGGGTGGGATCGGAGAAGGAGAAGCAATTTATATTGGGAAATTGAAAAAAAAAATCGAGAGAGAGCAAGAATTTCATGGCATCCAAGAGAAAGATGGAAATCACTGTTGTGGATGAGAATGAAAGGGTTTTATTCTCTACTTTCCAGAATGTTGCTAACAATCTTTGCCAATTATATGCACAGGCTTCTGGTAACCAAAAGCACGCTTTTGAGGCTGGGCAGCACTATTCCTATGTAAGAGATTGACCCTTTTTACGGAATTTATCTTTGTTAATATTCTGATTGAATTTTTCAGAATTTCAGTTTTGATTTCTTGTCAACGGATCAGAAAATAATTGATTTTGCTGATTGTTTTGATGTGGCGTGAGATTTTGGTTTCCCCTCATCATTTTTCTTGATTTGTTTCTAATCTTGATTTATTTTTTCTGAATTAGTTGAATGATTCAGTTGTGCTTGATTGATTTTTATTGTGATCTGAGATTCTTGAAGGTTCTGTTATTGAGACTCCTCATTTTTGCTTTTCTCAGTTTTTTTTGTTGGTTGTTGAACTGTGGAAATGGGTACATGCATGCCACTTCTTTGAAAATGTTGAAGTTCTTTTGTGTGTTTTCTGTAAGGCTTCATTTTCTGCATTTTCATGCTTCACATCCAATTTGAGACAATGTTTTTTCAATGCATGACTGAATTTGTGAGTGATCATATGATTTTTGATAGGAAATTGAATTGGTCATTGATGTTTTAGTCATGTTTCAGCTATTGATTGAAGCTGACATTACGTTTATGTGTAGATATTTTATCTTATCGAGTTTGTTTTTTGATAACCACGTAGAATTTATACCGGTATCTTGTTTTAGCTAAGAAGTTTGTACTATTAAAACCATGTGAGCCCGGTAAACTGGAGAAGGTGGTGGTTATTTCGTAATCTAACTTACCTTATGGGCTCAATGACGGTTATGAAATCTCTGTTTTTGGTGGCTTTTTATTTTGCGCCTATATTAAAAATGGATTTTAAATGATTTGCATTTACTTAAACGTTTTAAAAAAGCAATCAAGACAACAGAACTTGTCAAGAAGCTGAAGTGAATATTTTACGAAGATGACAAACTACAAGTGTGTCTTTTCCGAACATGACAAGCTACGGCCTTTTTCAAAACGTTAATATGCGGTTCAAAGAAAGTGAGATTATAAATACAAAAGCAGTAGTGTTGCACCAATCATGAAAAGTTCAAATTTTCTGTTGGAGGTTGTGACCATATATTTCTGTCTACTCTCTTGTACAATTTCTGTTATGATCAAACAATTCCAGAGGTGAGTCTTTCATCCATCTTAAGACTGTTTGTTCACCGGAGATACCTATGTACTTTCTTGCATAATTCCATCGAGATTGAATGATTTTGAAGGTATCCTCTATCTATGGTATAAAGTCCATTTTGCCGCTGAAGAAAAATGCTTAAACATGGATATTGTACTGGTGCAGATCCTACAGTAAGGATCATAGATTATTGAGATTCCTGTAATCTAGAGCTTCGGAATTCCTCAGTTTGAAAGTGTTTTGATTTATGTTTGTTGATTCCCTGAGGCATAAGAGTGAAACAGAAAGATATATCTACAAATTGATGAAAATATTTTGTAGTGATTACGGAGTTCAAGCCTTTGCATCAGGCCTAGTACATTGACTTGTTTATCTTTCACTCTTCTTCATCGGAAAAATTCTTAATAACATTGGGGGTTGGCATAATATCATAGAACTTGGCCATGATTATGTGAATGTTTTTGAGAAATGCTTTAAATGGTTGCCTACTAATATCTTCATATCATTTCTAAGGTGAAAATGCATGAATGGATTGCAGCAAAGCTGGAAGAAGGGAAACTATTAACCGTGCCTGATTTTCTTGGCTATTTGCAGGTTCTTCTAAAATCTTTTTTTTTAACTTTTATTTTGTCCGATCTTCTCTTTATCAGTTTCTATGCTTGATTTGAATAATTCTTGAAGACATTAATTTGGTACTTGCGGAAGAAGTGAAACTTGGCCATTTTAAAAGATTCTCTCATCCAGAACCGATGGTACTGATACATGGCATGTTGTTTTTAACAGATTCTGAATTCAGTTAATTTTTTAATCATTAATTTGGCTAAGGAGTGATTATTTACCTCATGAAACATCAATATCATGATTCATTTTGTTACTTTAGAAGCCCTTTTAAATTGGAAGGCAAAGAATATTTTTACTGTAATAAATTCCCTTTGAGTCACCATTTGAATTTTTTCAGAAAAAAGAAAAGAAAATCTAAATAGGCATATAAGATGATATCTGAGTGTGAATCAAAATCACTACTCTGGTAACGGAAACACTTGTGGGATCACTTCTTATTGTCTTAAAGTCAGCATTTTTCTGAAAAATTGCTACTCGTCTGAAATTCTGTATTCATGTTCATAGTTGAATAGCCATGTTAGTTATATTCCACAAAGTTTTTGTTTCCTTACATATCAGATCTCTGATTCTAAATGTCGATACCGAATAAATTGAAAGGATAAGATGAATGTACCTACCATGAGGCATGAAGAACAATGGGGTTGTGGAACCGATCAAAATGGTGCAAGGGCATCGCATGGAGAGCTGGCCATTCCATTTTCCTCAGCTCAGCAAGACATAAGTTCTCAAGATATGCCTATGGAAACGAACTCTGATGTTACTATAGACTAAACTCCTCTAAATCTTGCAAGGTTTCGTTGAAGAACAGAATAACTATATCATGGTGCTATGTTGCTGGTCATGTTCATGAATTATGTGATCCTAGACTGACAATCATGTGCCTCGACTGAACTGTTATTCTTGGATGAGTATCATTTTAAGGACACATTTGACGAGATGAAGTTTATCATTTACGGAAAAGCTACTCTTACCTTAATAATTTTTTTGCTATTTACGTTCCAGTTTATCACTCATTTACACATTTATAATAGGAATAAAATAAGTAATAATCGAAATTTCAAATAATCTATTTGTTTTATTTTTTAGATGTATTATATCACGGTGATGTTATCTATCCATATATTATGTTAAACACATTTTATTGAAGTCTAAATATGTAAGACCTTGTGATTAATTATCCGTTAATTTGACATAATTAAAAATAATTATTGCATTTTATGTCAAATAATTTTTGAAAGTGTGTTAAAAATATGTATTTTAGAATATCGGATTTAATACGATGTACAACACATTCGTAGATTTAAATAACACAATAGATCAAAATAAATACAAAACCGGGATTAATAAAAATGAGCTACTATTTTTAGTAACCAATTTATATTAAAATATATAGACATGCATACACCATTCAACCTTACCATTATTGAATATGGAAAGGAAGAAAAAGAAGACAACACATCCCCAACTTCTCTTCCCGTCACCACTGTAGCAGCCGTCGAAGAATCAATCTAACTTCTCTGTCCAATGTCGAAAATCAAATATTCTTGAGAGTTTTGTTCCTCACATCCCAAGCTTTGATTCTAGCTATATATATCATAATTTTAGAGTAAATATAAACTTTTGACGAAAAGCTGATTATACGGATTTTGTTAGACTTTAAATACGATTTTTGAGTTAGAAAAATAATCGTAAGTGGAAAGTTGAGGATTTTGGATAAAAATTCGTCGAGTTTGGATTTTTAGAATTATTGTTGATGGATTTGAAATTTACTCGACTTGTTATATTAACTTATTTGTTAGGCCGAGGAGATCAAAGTTGAGCTTGTTGTGGTTCAAAGTCGGTTTAGGCACATTACAGTTCGTTAACATACGGCTGTAAATTATAAATTATGTTTACTCGTATTCCTCTGATTTATGTGAATTAAATTCCTTGTTTAATGATGTGTTCAATTATTTGACATATTTTATGACATTTAGTATAAGACATGATATTATGGCATTCATGTTGAGCCCTATCATTCTTGTTATCTTGTTCGTTTCTTGTATTGTATTCCTGACACACGTGGTTAATTCGGAATCAGCTAGCGGCTTTTGAGTTGAGTTATCCCTGATGCTGAAATTATGGTTGTATATTTCTTGATGCATTTTCTATGTGATATGCACTTGAAATATTGACATCATACATTGTTTGTTATTGTGTCTTCATGTTGTATCGTTATCAGCTGTATGGAGGTCGAGTCGTGAGTGTTTATTGGACACATCATGACATATCTCGCATACTTGGCAGGGTGGTTTAGCTGCATGACGATGTAGCTCCCCTCTGTGTCTCCTATTCTCCTGTTGTGATTGAGCCATGCATGTTCATGCATTACATATTTCATTCTTTTGTGTCTGCAAATGCATCTTATATTTGATTTGCTATTCTTTGCAAGTGCACAATTTTCTGTACATCTTTTTCACATTATTTAGTTCTTAGATCCAAATATAACAATGATGATGTATACCATGTAATTTCTTTTTCGATATTTTTCTTTTCTCCCCCTAACATTGGGAAGATTTCCTCATTAAAATGACAATCAGCAAAATGTGATGTAAACACGTCGCCTGTATGAGCCTCAATATATTGAATGATTGATGGGCTATCATAACCAACATAAATTTCGCTTTTTCTTTGAGGTCCCATTTTTGTTCGATGAGGCGGTGCAATAGGCACATATACCATACATCCAAAAATTCTCAAATGAGAAATATCTGGTTCTTTACCAAATGCAAGCTGCAATGGGGAGTATTTATGATATGCACTTGATCTGATGCGAATTAATGCAGGAGCATGTAAAATTGCATGTCCCGATATAAAAACAGGGAGTTTTGTTTTCATAATCACTGCTCTAATAATCAGTTGTAGACGTTTAATCAATGATTCAGCTAATCCATTTTGTGTATGTACATGAGCAACAGGATGCTCAACAGTGATTCCTATTGACATACAATAATCATTGAAAGTCTGGGAAGTAAATTAACCAGCATTATCAAGTCTAATTATATTGATTGTGTGATCGGGAAATTGATTCCGCAATTTTATTATTTTAGCAAGTAATCTTGCAAATGCCACATTCTGAATTGATAATAAACATACATGTGACCATCTGCTGGAGGCATCGATCGATACCATAAAATATCTAAATGGTCCACATGGTGGATGAATTGACCTACAAATATCACCCTGAATACGTTCGAGAAACATAGGTGATTCATTTTGGATTTTAGCTGGTGATGGTCTTATAATAAGTTTTCCACGAGAAAATACTTTACATTGAAACTTATTAATTTTGAAAGATCTTCTGGTCTTTCAGCGGATGACCATGTGTATTTTCTATAATTTTTCGAATCATTATTGAACCATGATGTCCTAATCGATCATGCCAATTGATCAGTATTGAAGAATTATGTTGGAAACTAAATTTCGGCTGTTTGACAAACCATTTATCTATTGGACTAACTGATCAAGTATTCGAATTATACAGCTTGCCTAACTGAAGTATCGCGTGAGTTATCAAAGGCAACCGAATCCAGCTGAACTGAACCTTCCAAGTTAACTGACTGATCAGTTGGAAACTGATCAGTTGAATCTATCTGGACTACTAAAGACAGCTGACTGATCAGTTGGAAACTGATCAGTTGATTCACTCAGCACAAGCTTATCAGCTACCGTTTATCAGCTGATCGCTCAGCCTTACACGTCATCAAATGAAAAGGACACTCAACCGACATCAGTACAAGCAGATTGCAACTCGTAGTGGAACGCCGCATTTCAAAGTCTACAGTGTACGATTATCAGGAGAATATCGACGTGGCAATCAACGGATATACTATTCAAATGTTATATCAAGTTACCGTTGGAAGAGAAGCCTATAAATAGGCGAAGAGAGCAGCTGAAGAAACAAGGATACAAGAACAACTATTTTACTCAAGTTGTTACTCTGCTGGAATCAAAAGCTCACACTTACTAAGTTCTATCTGTAGCATTCAAGGCTACCGTCTTTAAGCTTGTTAGCACACTGTAATCCCTGTTATATTGTTAAGTTGTGCTAAGATCAGTCACAAACTGAAATAGCCTGTTGTAACTAAGAGTTTCAGTTTTGGCATTGATAAGACCAAACTGAAGTGGGTCAGTACAAACATTGTATTCGATCAAAGTCTTTTAGTAGAAATCCTATCTTCGTGATAGAAGGGGTAACATTGGAGTTATTCCATTCTCCGAACATCCAGAAACAAATCGCATGCTTTTCATTTAAGTTACCTTTTATTTCAGTTATTCTATCTTTCATTCAGTTAATTCCGCAACTGTTTTTCAGTTAAACTGATTGTCATCGACTGACGAGATACCGAGTATCAGTTTGCCATTGAACTGAACTCAACTTACAAAAAACGAACATAATCCGTGAGTGTTTATTCAACCCCCCCTTCTAAACACTTTTCACATCTTAACCGATCCTTTCAAGTGGTATCAGAGCGGTTGTATCTCGTCTCAGAATATCTATACTCTCAAACTGATCATTATGTCTTCCTTCAATAAGATCCCTGTGTTTTCCAGAGAGGACTTCGATGACTGGAAAATAAGAATGCAGGCTCACTTAGCTGCACAAGATGACGACAAGTGGTACGTTATCACTGGCGGACCGATGAAGATTCTGAAAGCCAATACAACAGTGGCTATTACTGAAGGGGCACCTCATCGTATAGAAAAGCCCAAAGATGAATGGACGACAGAAGACAAAAGGAAAGCAAATCTGGATAATATGGCAAAGGATATACTGTACAAGACACTGGACAAAGTAACTTTCAGCAAGATCAAGATGTGTAAGACAGCTAAGGAGAATTGAGAAAGTTGATCCAACTGTGTGAAGGAAATGAACAAACCAAAGAGAATAAACTTTATGTTGCTGTGCAGAAGTTTGACAATATCAAGATGAGAACTGGAGAATCGATGCATGAGTATGATGAGCGAGTAAGCTGCATCATCAATGAACTCAATGCACTTGGAAAAGTGTATACCAACAAAGAAGTTGCATTAAAAATTATCAGAGGTCTTCCCAAGGAGTGGGACATAAAGACCATGGCAATGAGGGAAACCAAGGATCTAAACAAAGTTGAGCTTCATGATCTATTCACTGATCTGAAAGCCTATGAGTTTGAGCTGCAAACTCGAGAAAGAGAGCCTTCTACTCCAGCAGTCACAACTGCATTAGCTGCTGTCAGAACAGAACCAACTGGTTCAGTCGAGAAGTCTGCTGATCAATTGAGCAATGATGCTATGTCATCGTTCATTAAAAAATTCGGAAGATTTATGAGGAGAAATCAAAGGAACTTCCAGAAGAATTATCAGAGAAATAATTCTAAAGAGAAATCAAATAGTTGCTACAACTGTGGCAAACCAGCTCACTTCATTGCTGACTGTCCCAAACCCAAGAAGGACAGTCAGGGCTCGACTGAAAGAAGAAGGAAGTCATATGAGCATAGAAAGAGATCCAAGGATAATAAGAGGTTTTCCAAGAAGAAGCATGAGGTACTCTTAGCTGAAGAAAATAAATCTAAATGGGCAGAAACTGACAGCGAGGAGTCAGAACCAGAAACCTCATGCAGTTCCAATGATGGTGAAGAGGAAGTGAAGTGTCTAATGGCTGGTGATACAGAAGAGGAGTCAAGCAGTCAACAGGTATTTGACTTCAGCTCAACTGATTTCACTAGAGAAGAGCTTATTTCAACTCTTCATGACATAGTTAATGAGTATCACAAGCTTGCCTTATCGTTTGAAAAGGCCAGAGCAAAGAAAACTGATCCCATAGACAATAAAACTAAAACTGATGAATCAGTTGATGTGTTGAGTCTGAAAAGGGAGATTGCTGAGCTCAATGCTGAAAAGAGCAGGAATCAATCAATGAATCAAAAGTTGACGCTTGAAAATTCAAACCAAACTGAGCTTATTCAGGCTTGGAACAAATCATCTGTTGCATTAACTGAAATGCAGAACTCTAAGAAATCAGTTACTGATAAAACTGGTTTAGGGTTCAGCACCCAAGATGAAATGACTCCCAATGATACTCGACCAAAACTGAATATGGATAAAGGGAAATACATTCACTTTGTCAAATCAGTTTTGATACAATAACAAGCTGAGCCAAGTAAACTGGTTGAACAGCCTACTGAAAGTACTAACAAGGCTAGAAGATATGGTATTGGTTATAGCCCAAAAGTTTTAACTGACTCACGTAGTCAGTCATCAAAAAGATTCAGCAGAAAATATTCAAATGGCTACTTCAATTACTATAACAGCAAGCCGGTTCAGAAAAGATATCGGCTGAACAATCAGTCGAACAAAGCTAAATCACATGTTGTCTCATCTGCACACTACACACCAAACACACACCAATCAAGAAAGACCATCTGGAATACATCAACTGGACAGTCAGTCAGAATACTCCAAGTCTGGGTTCCTAAAGGACTAATCAGTTTGGGACCCAAATAGAAAAGGGTACCAAAAATTATATCTTGTGTGTGATTACAGGAAACAGGAACAATTAAGGAATCAATCTGGTACTTGGATAGTGGATGCTCACGACACATGACAGGAAATGCAGATTTGTTATCTCAACTGATCAAGTACACTGGACCAAACATCAGTTTTGGAGATAATTCCAAAGGTAAAATTGTGGGTAAGGGTAAGCTTATCCATGGTAACTTTACCATTAATGATGTTTTATTAGTTGAGAATCGCAAGTATAATCTGATTAGCATCAATCAGTTATGCGATAACGGATTCTGAGTTCAGTTTGACAAACACTCTTGTTCAGTCAAATACTCAATTGATGAGGTTATTCTAACTGGCAAACGGTGTGGAAAGACTTACAAAGTCAGTTGGAATGATCAACCTTATGCACCAGTATGTTTCATTGCTTCAAAAATTTCTAAAAACTGGTTGTGGCATAAGAGATTGAACCACTTGAACTTTAAATCTATTGCATATCTGAGTAACCACGATCTTGTAACTGGTTTCCCCAAAATGGATTTTGTCAAAGATAAAATTTGTTCAGCATGTCAGTTTGGTAAACAAGTAAAATCTTCTTTTAAAAATAAGGGTTGTAAATCTTCTTTCCGATACTTAGAACTATTACATACGGATCTCTTTGGTCCAATACTAATCATGAGCTTAGGGGGAATGAAATACTCCTTGGTAATTATGGATGATTTTTGAAGATTTACTTGGGTTATCTTTCTCAAATCCAAAGACCAAACTGCTGCACAACTGATCAAGCTTTTCAAAAGATTATTAAATGAAAAATCAGTTGGAATTGATAGAATCAGATCTGATCGAGGAACTGAATTCATCAATCAAACTCTTTCAAATATTTTAGAAAATGCTGGAATTAAGCATGAGCTCTCAGCAGTTAGAACTCCTCAGCAAAATGGTGTAGCTGAAAGGAGCAACCGGACCCTTAAAGAAGCTGCTAGAACAATGCTTGCTGATTCGGGCATTTCTCAAAGGTTTTGGCCAGAGGCAGTAAACACTGCGTGTTATACTCAGAACAGATCGATGATTAATAAGAATCATATGAAAACACCATATGAGATCTAGCATGGAAGAAAAAGTTTGGTCTCTTACTTTAAAATATTCGGCTGCAAATGTTTTATTCTCGATAATGGTAAAAATCATTTAAAAACCTTTGATGCAAAATCTGCAGAGGTAATATTTCTTGGATATTCTTTAGTTAGCAAAGCATATAGAGTTTTTAATAAAAATTCTTTGAATGTTGAAGAATCTATCCATTTTGTTTTTGAAGAAAACGCTCGAACTGATAAGCCAACTGATCCAGTTGATCTAGTTGATAGACTTACAGAGATCAGTTTGGAGGATGAAGATGAAGAAGACAATCATACCAATCACAACAACCTCCAAACACCAGAACCAGAAGTGCTAGAACAACCAGTCGAACAGGAAGCTATTCCTGATGTTCAGTTGGAGGAGCCTATTGAGAATATTCAACTGCCAACTGATGAAGCTCCAACTGATACAGAAGCAGTTACCAACTTGGATACAACAAACACTGAACTCAGATGGAAGAAATCACATCCTCCGGAATTGGTGATAGGTAATCCATCTGATCCGGTAAGAACAAGAAATCAGATGCTTAATTTATTTATTCATTCAGCTTTTGTATCGCAATTAAAATCGAAGAAAACTGATGAATCTCTTGCTGATCCAAACTAGATAAATGCAATGCAAGAGGAGCTGAATCAATTTACCCATAACAATGTCTGGAACTTAGTTCCAAGACCACTTTAAAAAGCTATTATAGGTACAAAATGGGTGTACAGGAACAAATTGAACGAAGATGGTGCAGTTGTGCGCAACAAGGCGAGACTGATAGCACAAGGATATAGGCAGGAAGAAGGAATTGACTATGATGAAACATATGCCCCAGTTGCAAGACTGGAAGCCATCCGAATATTCCTTGCCTATGCATCATTCAAGAACTTCAAAGTTTACCAGATGGATGTGAAAAGCGAATTTCTAAACGGTCAGCTGCATGAAGAAGTCTATGTGGAGCAACCTCCAAAATTCATCAATCATATTTTTTATGATCATGTCTACCATTTGAACAACGCCTTATATGGTCTGAAACAAGCTCCAAGAGCTTGGTATGAAACGCTTTCAAAATTCCTAACTGATCATGATTTTTCAGTTGGATCAGTTGATAAGACCTTGTTCAAATTTTCCAAGAATGATCATATTCTACTTGTTCAAATTTATGTTGATGCTATTATATTTGGGTCAACTAACACCAAATTATGCGAGAAGTTTGCTAAGTTGATGCAGGACAAATTTGAAATGAGCATGATGGGTGAACTGACATTTTTCCTTGGACTGCAAGTGAAGCAATTAGAAACTGGTATTTTTATCAGTCAGACCAAATATACGAAGGAGCTGCTCAAGAAATTTGACATGGAATCATGTTCAGCAGCAAGTACTCCCATGAGTTCATCAGTCAAACTAGACAATGATCAAGGGGGAGTATCAGTTGAGGCGACATTATACAGAGGTTTAATAGGTTCATTATTGTCCCTAACTGCTAGTCGTCCTGATATTGTATTTGATGTATGCATGTGTGCTCGATTTCAAGCAAATCCTAAGCAATCACATTTCTCAGCCGCCAAAAAGATTTTAAAATACCTTAAGGGCACACAAAATGTTGGTCGTGGTATTCTAAAGACTCATCTTTCAATTTAGTTGGATATTCAGATGCAGATTATGCAGGATGTAAGCTTGATCGAAAAAATACAAGTGGATCACGTCAGGTTCTAGGAGACAGACTGATCTCTTGGTTCAGCAAAAAGCAAACATCCATAGCTACTTCCACGACTGAAGCAGAATATCTTGCTGCTGGAGTTGCTGCGCTCAACTGCTCTGGATTCAGCAACAACTGAAAGACTATGGAGTTATCGCCAAAGAATCGCCTATATTTTGTGATATTACAAGCACGATTGCTATCACGTATAACCCAGTTCTTCACTCAAGGACCAAGCACATAGAGGTCAGGCATCACTGCAGCAGAGATCATGCCTTGAAGAAGGACATCATACTGGAATACGTCTCAACTGAGCAGCAAGCAGCTGATATCTTCACCAAACCACTACCCGAGACTAAGTTTTCTCACTTTCGCAATATACTTGGTTTAATAGATTTATCTTAATCAGTTTTACTGATTATATCTTAGTTGCTAATTTATTTGTGTCATTTATCTAATTCTTAACTGATGTTAGTTTGTCAGTTTGTTATTATGATTCAGTTAGTCATTTATTTTTCAGCTGATGAGATTAACTATTGCAGAAAAATAAAAGACGAAGTTAAAACAAAATGAGTTTTTACTTAAAGAAATTGTTGCAGATTACACCAAAATATTCTTCTTCAACAAAATACCTCCATTTTTTCATCCAACCGGATATGTATCCAGTATAAGTCTTAAGGAAGCTATCAGAAACAGCTATTCGCTCCAGAATCGTCCTTTCATTGTGGAGCATCAGCTGGTAGATATAGCCATCTTCAAAGGGGTTCACCGTCTCGGCGACGTGCAAACGCTCTCTATATTTTTCCAGCTTTGCCAACACTCTAGGAGTGTTAGCTTCTCCACATTCATAGAGGAACTGGAGTCTTTGCAGCTCCTCCCAATAGCGAAGGATCTTTTGGAAGACTTCATCTTCCATATCAACTTTGCGTTTCTCCAGAGCTGTGTTCATGAATTCTTCAGCGATATCTGGAGTCCTTGAGCTACTTGCACCTGCCATTTTTATCTGCTGAATATTATTAACTAATATGTTTGATACTAACTGAGCTACTCCTATTTATAGCGCAGGGTCAAGGAAGATGAAAGGGCTAAGTCGCTACAGCAGACGATTAACCTTCTAAGCATAAGATTTAATTTAATTAGTCTTTCTTAAGTTCGCGTAATATTTATATGCATTTATTAAGGGGGAATATTGGTTTTTAAGAAGTTAACTGAGAAGACAGAAGTTAGTACATCTTCAACTGAAAGGACACAATTTTACAACTGATCGTTCAGTTGGATATTCCACTAATCTTCTCACATACGTTAACCAATTAACCATTTTTATATTCCAAATTAAGTGACGTGACTATCTATCAAAGCATTAAATGCTATCTCTCAGCAAATGATAAGTTGAAACGTGGACCCACATGATCCACATGTTTACTACACACGTTCTTACCACACGAACACACGTTTTTATTTCAAAAATTTTTATGGACTGACACGTGTCCAATAATACGAACAGTCGCGTACAAAAGTACTTTTCCCGCTCCATTTCAGTTCTTCTTCTTACGCTTATCTAAAATTTTCAGAGCAAAAGCAAATTCAAGCCTTCTTTTTTCACAGAAAATCATTCAGTTCAAATAGCCAACCAGATTCCAGCGCATATGTTGAATGCTATGACGATCAATTTCGATTCAGTTCTACTTATCAAAGAAGCCGATGTCAAGAATGTATTTCAGAAGCTTCAATCAGCTGGACTCGGAACATTTTTGGGACAATCTTCCCAAGAAATCTATCCAAAGGAGCTTTTCGATTTCTACTCTAGTGGATTTATCAATCAAGATGGAAGCATCTCATCTACTGTCAATGGTCAGTTGTTGACCATATCTGAAGACACCTTTGGTGAAATATTCTTTTTGCCGTCTGATGGACTGGCACACCTTGCTGATGTTGAAGAGCTGCAGACACTACTCTCCGCTGATGGACGAAAAATCAAAGTTTCCGATCCAAAGAAAGAACTAAAGCATGAGGTTCAGTTGTTGGCTGACATTGTAGCCAATGGGCTATTGGCGAAGGGAGGATCCTTTGCTGCTCTTACTTTGGAAAAATTTCAAGCCCTTACCATTATCATGGCCTTACGAAGACTCAACTGGAGGCAACTCATCTTCAACATATTGAAAAATATGTTTCAATCCACCAAACAGTCCAAAGGATTTGCTGTTCAGTTGAGCTATTTGCTGAAAATCAAAGGGTTGGTGGCTGATGATTCTGAAAGATAATCCAATTTCAAAGTTTTCAATGCCAAGAATATTCTGCCGCCCAAGGCCAAACTGGATCTTTCTCCTGATCAATTCGTCAAGATCAAAAAAGAGATTAGAGCACAGCAGGTTGCTCCCAAGTCTATGAAAAAGGCAAAAACTCTGGCACAGCTGAAGACCTCCAAGAGGAAGCTGATTGTTAGTGAATCGGAATTGGAGAAAACTCCATCTCCCAAGGTTACCAAGAAACCCAGAACCCAGAAAACCAAGCCAATAGCTTCGCTGGAAGCTAATCAAACTGAAAGACTGAAACCATCAGACGCTCAACAGCCTATTCAGGCTATTCCACTGAAAGCCGTTCCAGCTGAAGTTTCAGCAAGAGATCAGTTGCCTCAAAAAACTGATCCATCCAAGAAGGTCATCACCTCAGCAGGTGAAAAGGAGTCAGTTAGGGCCTTATCTTCTCTGCCAACTGTCAATCGCCCTACCATCTATGCTCAGGCTCGACCTAAAGGGATCACTATTCGAGAATTGGTGGAAACTACTCGTTCGGGACTGAACATTCCACACATTCTCACTGATCAGAAAGGCAAGGGCAAGATGATTGAAGAGCCCAGGCCAACAAAGGCAATCCAAACCCATATTGACCTTATTTTGGAACAGGTCAATGCATTTGCAGCATCCAAACTGAAAACTTAAGAGGGTTGGACCATGTACAGAACTCACACTTTTGCCAAACAGTTGAAAAAGAAGTCTCAGTTGAAGAAGTTTATCAGGTTGGAAGCCATCGTTTTGATGATAGTCAAAGCTGCTACTATTGTGCAGGCTTTGGAAAGGAAAAATTATTTCTTTGATCTGATGAGAGCCAAAAAGTTTGCTCAATTAGTTGAGAAGTTGAAAGCTAACTACATTCCTACGAATCCAACTGCTTACAATGATCGAACCGTGCTTACTCAGTTGGATTCAGATCCTACTTCCTTGCATATACAGATAAGATTTTGGGAACAAGATCAGGAATTAGTTAATCATGGAGGGTCTTCAGAAGAAGAGGAAGAACCCTCATCACCGAATAAAGAGCCAGCTCATGATGTGCCTCAACCCTCTGTTGCCGATCCTCCAATGTACTCAGAAGCTGACTTAACACTTGTCAATATTGATTAAATTATTCAGTCAGCTGTACAAGAATCTCAACCGGAGGAACTTATTTCTAAATCAGTTGATCACTCCACTGATCAAGCAGTTCAAGAGGCTCCTATTTTAACTGAAGAGCCCGTTCAGCCGGTTATCTCTGCTGAACCAGTTGATCCAACTGATGTGCCACCTCAGTCCACAGATAAAGAAATTGTTGAAAATGTGGAGGCTCAGTTGCTCAATTTTGAAAATATTCCAACTGACGAGCCAGCTCAAGTTTCAGCTGATTCTCAAGCAGAAGCACCAGTTGACGATCCTCCGACTGAAGATCCCACAGATTTACCTCTTCAACAGGACAGTTCAGTTGCTGCTCAGGATCCATCTTCTCCTCCTCCAGATCAAGTAGAGGTTACTGAATCAGTTGTTCCAGAACAGACTATTTCCGAGACAGTTGTATCTGACAGGACCTTAGTGGTCTTTGATCAAGTCTCCAAAGAACAAGAACCTGGAACTTCTGGACATCTACCTCCTCAGTCGTCTGCTGATCTTGAAATAGTTCTTGAAGAAATTCAAGATATTCAGAATAATATGCACAAAATACTTACTGCCGTTTCACAGATTCAGCGAACTCAACTCTCTCATACTCTGAAACTGGAACATGCAGAGGTATTCAATTCAGATAAACTGAAGGCAGTCCGCAATAGAAGATATCAGGAAGAATAGAGGCATAGCTGAAAGTCTCTCTGTAACCCAAGATGCAATCAGAAATAGAGTTGACTTTGTGGAGACATCTGTTTCCAGAAAGATAGACTTGATGCAAACAACTGTGCTGAATGCAGTCTCAGACGTAACCACTTCTGTTAAAGTTATCTCAACCGATGTTAAGAGGTTATCTATCAGAATGGAGGCGTTTGACAAAAGGGGGGAATAGAGACCTAAGCTACAGTCAGTCTCAGTTGATGGATTTATTTGTACAGATTATTTCATTCTTTCATTCATTGTACGAATCTGTACAAGACAGTTATTATTTATCTACAACAGATTTGAAGGACGTCTATAAGCTTAATTGATCAGTTATTATTTGCTTAGTTTTGTCACACCAAAAAGGAGAAAATTGTTGGAAACTTAATTTCGGCTGTTTGACAAACCATTTATCTATTGATCTAACTGATCAAGTATTCGAATTATACAGCTTGCCTAACTGAAGTATCGCATGAGTTATCAAAGACAACCGAATCCAGCTGAACTGAACCTTCGAAGTTAACTGACTGATCAGTTGAATCTATCTGGACTACTGAAGACAGCTGACTGATCAGTTGATTCACTCAGCACAAGCTTATCAGCTATCATTTATTAGCTGATCGCTCAGCCTTACACGTCATCAAATGAAAAGGAAGTTCAACCGACATCAGTACAAGCAGACTGCAACTCGTAGTGGAACGCCACATTTCAAAGTCTACAGTGTACGATTGTCAGGAGAATATCGACGTGGCAATCAACAGATATAATATTCAAATGTTATATCAAGTTACCGTTGGAAGAGAAGCCTATAAATAGGCGCATAGAGCAGTTGAAGAAACAAGGATACAAGAACAACTATTTTACTCAAACTGTTACTCTGCTGAAATCAAAAGCTCACACTTACTAAGGTCTATCTGTAGCATTCAAGGCTACCGTCTTTGAGCTTGTTAGCACACTGTAACCCCTGTTATATTGTTAAGTTGTGCTAAGATCAGTCACGAACTGAAATAGCCTGTTGTAACTAAGAGTTTCAGTTTTGGCATTGATAAGACCAAACTGAAGTGGGTCAGTACAAATATTGTATTCGATCAAAGTCTTGTAGTAGAAATCATATCTTCGTGATAGAAGGGGTGACGTAGGAGTTATTCCATTATCCGAACATCCAGAAACAAATCGCGTGCTTTTCATTTAAGTTTCCTTTTATTTCAGTTATTCTATCTTTCATTCAGTTTACTTCCGCAACTGTTTTTCAGTTAAACTGATTGTCATCGACTGACGAGATACCGAGTATCAGTTTGTCATTGAACTGAACTCAACTTACGAAAAACGAACATAATCCGTGAGTGTTTATTCAACCCCCCTTCTAAACACTTTTCACATATTAACCGATCCTTTCAAATTATCAACTACTATGTTTGATTCAATTGGGCTTATATACGTATAATGCAATCAAGTAGGGAGCATTGGTAGTTTTTGAACTACTTATTTCTTTCCTGATTTATATGTGGTGAGACACATATATTTATCATTTCCTTCATTTATTGTCTGAGTATCATACCCATGGGAATATATGTCATTAAAACGCAACAAATTTCTTTTCGATTGTGGTGAATACAAAACATTATTTACCAGAAATTTTGTACCATTAGGTAACAAAAAATGTGTTTTACCACAACCTTTTATCAAGTCTACAGGACCTGATATTGTATTCACCTTTATTTTAGTTGGTTTTAGTTCCAAGAAATATCTTTTATCTCGAAGTATAGTGTGCGTTGTACCACTATCAGGTATGCAAATTTTCATGGGATTAGTTCCTTGTTTAGCTTTTTTCGTAGCAGTTTCCATATTTGAACTTCAAAAAAATATGCAATGAAAAAAATACTGACAATACATATGTAATTTATTGAAAAATATAATGCATATCATAATTATACAATAAAACATTATCATATGAGTACATGAAAAATAAATTATGTTACATTTACATTCCACCAATATATTGTTCATTTTCAGAGAAATTGTTGAGAAAATCTGTACATTAATATTTTTTCATTTCTATTCGACCGACATATTCATCATTTCCAGAGAAGTCATTCAAAAAATCTGCAGCATCAAAATGAGTTGAATCACTCAAACGGCCTCTATGTTCAGTGAAGTTGGTCTCTTTTTCTTTCCCCTTTATCGATTCTTTATAGAGCTTGCAAAGGTGCTCGGGGGCTCGAAAAATACGAGACCAATGTCCAGGAGTGCCTCATCTAAAACAAGAATTTTCAAACGTTTTGAGTGATTTTCATTAACACTCATATTCTCATGATGCCTTTTCAGTGGGTGGTTCGTGACGCCCTTTTGAGATGAGTTATAGAAATAACTATCTCTATTGTTTTCAAAACCACGGCCGCGACCATTTCCACGTCCACGTCCACGACCTCGACCCCGACCAAAACCTTGTCTTTGAATTTGATTTTGGTTTCCAGGTTTAAATTCATTTTTACTTACAACATTTACTTCTGGAAATGATGTCGATCCACTGGTTCGAGACTGATGGTTTCTCATTAGCAGCTCGTTGTTATTTTCCGCCACAGAAAGACAGGCGATAAGTTCAGAATATCTCGCAAATCCACGCACTCTATGTTGTTGCTGTAGAGTTATATTTGTGCGTGAAATGTGAAAAATGTTTTTTCAATCATTTCCTATTCCGTAATCTCATGTCCACAAAATTTTAATTGCGAGATTATTTGATACATCGTCGAATTGTAATCACTTACTTTCTTAAAATTTTGGAATCTCAACATATTCCATTCATCACGGGCGGTCGGGAGTATAACTTTCCTTATATGTTCAAATCTTTCTTTTAATCCTTTCTACAGAGCCATGTGATCTTTCTCGATGAGGTATTCACATTTCAAACCTTCATCAAGATGTCGACGCAGAAATATTATAGCTTTTGCTTTTTCTTGTGATGAAGATATACCATTTTCTTTAATAGTATTGTTTAGACCCAATGACTCAAGATGCATTTCTACATCAAGAGTCCATGTCATATAATTTTTTCCTGTAATGTCGAGCACAACAAATTCGAGCTTTGACAAGTTTGACATGGTGGTATTTTATAAAAATAACAATGCATGTTATTAGTTAAGTTATAAATTTATTAAAATAACAATACAAAATAAAGGATAAATTATAATTACAAGCATGCTTAAAAATAAAGAAAAACACGTGACGGATATTCTCCGATAAATACAAGACTAATGAGTATAATAACCATAATAATTATACAAAATAACATTGAAAGAGCCATATTCATCTTTTTCGAAAATTTTGATGAAGAAAATTTTTGGGGGAGGAAGAGTAAGTTTGGAGTGATTGAATGTGTTTGTGAAGTCATATTTATAAGGTAAAAACTAGATGTTTATGACCGTTACAAAATATTAAAAAAATGTATGTATATGTAAATTTTATCGTAATAATATGATGTATAAAATGTTAATCATGTTTAAATAATTATGTATATCATATCACAATATTATAATGATGTGTGAGAGACTCTTTTTATATAATACTGTGAAATTATACAAATATATATATAATTATTATATAACACAATAAAAATATATAAATAGTGAAATAATCACATCACGTTATTATAATGAGGTGTCATAGACTCCTTTTATATAATAACATGATATTATTCAAATATATATATATACAATAATTAAACAGTAACACAATAAAATTATATAAGCAGTGTAATCACATCACGTTATTATAATGAGGTGTCATAAACTCATTTTATATAATAACATGCTATTATACATTAAATATATATACAATAAAAATAAATAAACAGTAAAGTAAATACTTTTACTTTTGAATATTTTTACCTTTTTCTTGTGTTTTGGAGCTTGGAAAAATATGGAGAACCTAACCTTCGAGTATCGTGCTGATAGCGTGTTGAAGATAAAAATTTACGGTAAAAAGTAAAAATCTCAAACTCTCAAAATTTACCAACTACACAATTTATAAATTTTTATCTCTACTCAATTGTGTTTTCTTCACACATTGAAGGACCTATTTATAGAATTTCTTTGGAAATAATCTAAAAATAAATACATCATTACATACATCATCACACACTAATTATAAATATTTACAATTCTTATTTTCAACCTTCAATTTTTTTATTTTCAACATTCAAATATTAACACCCATATTTTTCAATCGAATAATAATTGTTTGAGTTGCTAAAACTATTTTCTTATATATAATTATTTATATTATCTTCGTAGCATTATACATTTCACACCTCACAATCACATTCCAATCTTGGAAAAAGTTGTTTGACTTTTGTGCCTGAGTAGCATTATGGCATTAATTGACTAAACTGTTAAAACGAAAAAATCAGTCACTCTTCTCATTTCCCTGAACTTCTTAGGGTGTGAAGATGACTGGAAATTTTTCATATGATCTCTCATTAGTTTTGAAAGCTTTCGTAGCCTCTTTGTTTTCATTAATCTTATTCAATATTTTGATAAGAAACAAATCAGCAAAAAGGAATCACTTAAATCTTCCTCCGGGAAGCTATGGCTGGCCAGTTCTTGGGGAATCACTGGAGTTTCTTGGCCGTAGCAGGGCCGGAACTCCCGGGAAATTCGTGGAAGAAAGAAAGGAGAAGTACAAGTCTGAGGTGTTCAAGACTTCCCTTATGGGGGAATCTGTAGCTGTGATATGCGATGGCCCAAATGGGTACAAGTTTCTGTTCAGTAATGAGAATAAATTGGTCAGGATTTGGTGGCCCGCTTCGGTGAGGAGGCTACTCGGGAGGTGTCTGTCTACTACTTCTGGAGTTGAAGGAATGCAAATGAGGAAAATGGTATCTCAATTTTTTAGCCCACACGCCTTCACAAAGCTTTATATCAGAACCATGGATTTGGTTGCCCAACAGCACATAAACACTCGCTGGCAAGGTACAAGAGTCATCCATGATGATACTGATACTGTTGCTTTATGTATATATCGTTGGTGGTGAATGTGGATTTGTTTTTCTACCACAAACATATCTATTTTCCACACTTTGTGTGTGTCCTTTTTCATATCTAAGTTTATATTCTATATATTGTATGAATGATTTTTTTGGTGTCCGGCTTTAAATTTGACTGAAATAAATGCTCCTATGTAAGCATTTTTTTTAAATATTATTTTTTACTTGCATAGTATTTCAAACAAGGCAAGTATTATGATTTGTCTTAGCATTCTGTATAATCAGTTTTGATTTCTCAGCACTCATTTAACGTGGGTGCTATGTCGATTAGTGACAACAAGATGAGATCAAGGCCGAGAGGCTAAAATTATTTTACTGGTTTCCTGTCTCTTAATTTTGAACAAGACAGTCGACCCTTTTCCAGATAAATATCTTTTCAATATTGAAGTTGGTTGCATCAGGGCAAACTTTTATCTTTTTAAACAAACTGACTATCAAACACTTTATTTTTGAAGTTTCGCAAGAACTAAGCGATTACTCTACTCATGCCTCGTTATTTCACATTAGGTAAAGAGGAGGTGAAGGTGTTTCCAGCTACCAGATCATACACATTTGAGGTGGCATGTAGATTGTTCATGAGCATTGAAGAGCCTGAACAGATAGCAAAATTATCTTCCCTCTTTAGTATTTTCATAAAAGGAGTTATCTCTATCTCTCTCAACTTTCCAGGAACAAGATTCTTTAAGGCAAATAGAGCTACCAATGCTATTAGGAGAGAACTACAGATGATAGTCAGAAGGAGGAGAGTGGAGTTGGAACAAAAAACCGTGTTACCTTCTCAAGATCTTCTCTCGCATTTGCTTGCAAACCCTGATGAAAATGGCGACTTTATGCCCGAATCAGTTATCATAAATAACACGCTTCTCCTACTCTTTGCCGGTCATGATACTTCAAGTTCTGCTATAATGATGCTTATTAAGTATCTTGCCGAGATTCCTGAAATACATGAACAAGTCTTGCAAGGTCAAGCACTCTGCATTATCATCCATATGTACACATGGCTTTGTTATTTTTTTCAAGTTTACTTATTGATTTGATTATTTCCGCAAAGCAGAACAGAAAGAAATTTCAGCATCGAAAGAAGGAGAGTTTCTGCAGTGGGAGGATATACAGAAGATGAAGTACTCCTGGAATGTAGCATCTGAAGTTTTACGATTATCGTCTCCCGTGGTAGGTGCTTTTAGAGAAGTTATGGAGGATTTGAAATATGGTGGCTATGACATACCCAAAGGATGGAAGGTATTCAAGAAAACATAAATTTTTATATATGACACTTGTGTTAGGTGCATAACGAACGCCTCTTTTGTTGACAGTTCTATTGGAATGCACCGATGACACATATGGATCCTAGCTTGTTTCCAGAGAATGAGAGATTAAATCCGTCAAGATATGATGGTGGTGGTCCTATTCCTTATTCCTATGTTGCATTTGGCGGTGGACCTAGGATGTGTCTGGGAAAAGAGTTTGCTCGACTCGAGATATTGATATTTCTACATAATTTGATAAAAAAATACAGGTGGAATTTAGTGATTCCTGGTGAAAAGATCATATATGATCCGTTTCCCACCCCAGTCAATGGACTTCCAATTTCTCTTCATCGTAACTGTTAGAATATGTATCATCAAGCCAACTTGTTGGCTGTACTTTATTGAATCTTATGTAAAAATAATTTTTATTTTAATGATAATTTACAGGTTTATCTAATTATGATATTTATTTTATCGGTATACTCATGTAACATATATAAAACCCTTGAAAATACAATAAGTATCATGAGATCTGTTTCTCAACGTGGATCGTGAATTTTTTAGAAAGTATATTGTATATTCTAAAGAAGTTCCAAGTCGATTCAGTCATCTAAAATAAGGATAAAGATAGCTCGAGCTCTAGACTAACATATCTGATGTAAAAATCACGTTTCATTGGTAAGATTATGAAAATTTCTATTCATACATACGAGTGCTTATTTGATGAGGCATTGCATAACCTTCACTCGGACATTTCAAGTAGTTATCATTTATTGAGTGTATTAGTCTGCAGTTATTGTTATGCATCATTAGTCCTTTGACCCGGAACAACGTGAAAGCTCTACAAACTAGCATGCTATTTTAGTCGTTTATCGACTCTATTGAGGGTCATCAGGTGGTGAAGTTGAATGAAATTTCCAAACACGTAAGAGCCAATGTATTGTAGTCGGGGATTCATTGCTCATCTACGAGAGAAAATATCATATGTGAACTAATTAGCTAATAGTGCAAAAAGTCTCTGGCTGGAGTACGACATGTGTTCTAGGGAAATGTGTTTTCTTAGTTGCATATATGATGTCACAAATATTGTTCAAAGATGCGTCACATCGTTAGCAAATTCATTTGTAACTCTCAATGTACCAATGATTACAGATTTGACTGTGATATATGAGTTGAAGAGAACATATTGTGCGCTAACGATAACTTATTTGTTCGTGCATGCAATATCAGTGATAACTAGGGGGTCATGGGATGATGCTATTAGACGCTATTAACATGATTCGAAAGTTGCTAAAGGAGTTTATAAGTAGTTTTCATATTTGGAAGTTGTAGAAGTTAGCATGACTGATAATTAAGTGAGGAGAGCACATCCCTAATTTAGTGAAAGAAGTTCCAAAATAGACAGCTTCCAAAAGAGAATTAACAGAAAATTTTGATTTTCGAAATTTTTTAATTTTCGCTATAATAACGAGATTTGTACCCCTATCACGTCGACGATGACTGGTCGTCGATTGTTTATGATGAAGCCACAATTAATTAATTAGTGAATTTAAAATTTATTAAATAAATAATAATTTGTAATATTTGACTATTAAGTCAAAATTGTCAAAGAATATTCTAGATGGTCTAGATACTTGAGTTGATAATTAATTAATTATCATATCGTGTAATATTTTATTCAAAAATTGAAAAGATATATGTAGAGATTTTGACAAGGGATACAACACTAGATTGTGTAGAATCCTAATGGGACTAGGATTCAAGGTTCAAAATATAATAAATATTATTTATCATGAGTTGATAAATATACATGAGAAAGAAAAATTTATCTCCTCTCACAAACATAATTTCGGCCACCCTTATTCTTGGAGAACCAAGTCTCGACAGAGCGCCACCTTTCCATCGCGGGTGCACTGTCGTTACCTTGTCGCCGATGCCGCACCCCGCTTTTTATTTGACGATCTAATCTCAACACATAATTTCATTAAGATATCTAGTACGATATATATGAGATGCGCATTTTTCGATCGTGGATCAGATTAGATAATTGAAGAACGGAACACGATCCAATTGATTGTTCGAATGGACTTACAAGAAGGACTATATCCGCTAATCCGGACTAGTTTGATGCAAGTGTTTTTTTAACACCAAAGTAATTAAACTCTAAACACCTTATGGATAGTATTTGAATCATACAACATCCAATAAATATTTGATCGTTAAATTAAATTTCTTTTTAAAATTTTAAATTTCGGCTACTTATTGAGTATGAGAAGACCGTAAAATCTAAAAGATGAGATGTCTTGGTTGTATTCTTTTATGAATTTCTAGAACTTTTGTCTAGAAATAAAATTGAGGTAAGATAATATCACAAGTTGCAATAAATAAGAATTGATTTACATTTCTTTTTAGGTCATCGAGATTAGTGATGAAATTCAACTGAAAAACATGTTACGTACTGCTACTTAAAACAAGAGTACAAGAACAATATGTTTTTGAATATTCATTCACCAGTGCAAGTTCTTTAAAGAGAGAGAACCTATCCATCTTTAGGTATTCTCCGGTATATAGGCTCATTGACATCCATATAGCACATCAATTCTGTAGGCATATAATTTGCAAATGAAAGAATAAGCTCCAATCCGAACCTTAGCTTTTTGTTTCTTGGTGTACATTTAAATGGAGACATCACGGATAAAAGGATTACTCGTTCACTGCAGTGTTGCATGTGCCGAAAATCTGATAATAAATGAGAGAATCATTCAGTTTGGCGAGCTAAAATTATTGCACAATTTTCAAATTACAACTTGCAATGTATTACACAATAGACGGGGGCAAGAGGAGACTGGGTGGTTTTCTCATCATAACTTCAAATGCCTAGCCTGGCCACTTGAAACAACAATGGAACTGGAAAAAAAAACACCAGGAAACAAGTGTCATTTGGTTGAATTCAGATGCGCAGAAATTTATATAGGTGGAAATACCATAAGTTAGTCCGTTTAAATCCATCATGCAACCAAGTGGTCATAAATTTCATATACCTTCTCAATAACAACAATTCCATTAACAGGGTTTTCTAGGCTATCGACTTCAATTGATAACTCAAAGTTCTGTCCATGTCCTATTCAAGTAGTAAATATACAAAATCTTCTTCACATTTTCTTGAGAGCATCAACCTCAGACGCAAGCCGCAACACATTACATTCCCCTCCAACATGGCGGTTATTCATCCTCTTCAACTGCAGCTTGCCATAAGCCTTGAATTATTTCATCTCTACTCTGACCTTGACAAGCACGATGGTTTGCTTTTTACATAATATTGGTAAGTAAGAACCATCATTGTGTGTGGCAGTCGCCAACTCCTTTGGAGTAGAATCACCGGAGCAGAATGTGTTAGAGAAATGCAAAAATTATTACATTGAGAATACCTTGATTGGTTTTTAATATTTGAGTGCATGTAATCAGTTTTATACAAATCAAACAGGTAACAAACACAAAGTAGGTTTAGGAATATGAAGACTGCATATCAGCTGCTGATAACTATAACTAGTAACATAGTGCCTTATATCGAAGTATTCTCATCAAGTAATTTCAGATGAGTAAAAAGAGAGAATTTTGAAAAATACTAGTTGAAAGGAAAATTAGTGACATACCACATTTGAAATTAATCCAACTGAATGAACACAAAAGTAAAGCAACTGTCCAACTGACCTTCAGTTCCTTCGGAGAATCCCCTATAAGATATAATTTTCATGTTGTACTACACTGTTTGCCCATGGACAATGGGATGGGGTTGCAGGGGTAGACCGAGATAAAATTTTCACAGTTTTCTACATCTTGCTAAAATTTTGCTTAACCATGATTTTTCTAGATATGCCTGAAAAAAGCATAACAAATCTACTCATCTCAGACAGCCTGTTGAAACATACCAAAACCAAATAAAGCCTTCAGCAAAACCTTATACTAAGGCATTTGTCTGGGACTGTAGCACGTGCACGTCAAATAGATCAATGTAGTACGTGCACGTCAAATAGATCAATGAAATTTATTGAAAAATAACTCAAACATGAAAAACGTTTTAAAGCTTCACATACATATAATTGGCTTGCACCTTTTATTTCAAACAATTGTTCCAATGCAACCGAGAAATATAAAAAATCAGGATATAATAGGAAAAAAATCTCCCAAAATTGAATCTTAAAAAACATTAAATGACTCCCACGTATACATATCATATCAAAATCAATCAATCAGGCAAAAAAAAAAATTCTCCCAAAAGTTGAACTTAATTTTTTTTTAAATGGCTCCCATAGATAGATATCATGTTAAAATCAATCAATTGAGCCTACAATTCAGACTTTATTGAAATGTCCCGAATGAAATAATTGATAATAGTTCAAGAATACAATTTATAAATAAATTACCGTTTCATGGTTCTCACATTTTAACCACCCAATATTATCAAATATTTCCCGTTCTACGAAAAATTATGTTATGTAGAAATTGAATATGAGAAGATTATCATGAAAGTGATTAATTGCAACAAATAAATTATAGAGATTCAAAATATTTTCAGTGTTGAATAAACTGTACAGGTAAAATAGAAAAGATTCATAATATTTTCCCACCCCAAGTGTTGAAAGTAATGTACAAGAGCAATATACAGTTTTAAACTATGTATGGAAATAGCAATTAACCACTGTCTTATCTCATTACTCAGAAGTAAAGCATCAAACTGGAACTTTTTAAGACAATGGAACAGATTGCTAACCCATAAGCCATTTTCTTACCTTGACTATAAGCGTGGGTGTCTTGATATGCCAGCAGTGACTGAGCTCTTTCACATCTTCTACACGGCAAGTTAGTCTTCCCCTCATTCCTTGACAAAACCGAGCCAATTTAAAAAGAAGACAAAGAATCATGGCCATGCAACAAATTTAGGGACACTGCAAACCAAATAAATGACCATCAAATCTTTTGCTAGGAGATGCTAGTTCAAAACTCCACTTTCTGCTTTAACTTGTGGGATCTTTGCTTGCGGGACTTGCCAATTTTTTCTTTTTCATAACCCGAACTTTCTCGAATCTTGCTAACTTTTCTTCCTTGCCTTCTATGTCTGCCCGAATAACTTTATCTCTTTTATCATCTGACAACAAGGCAAGCCTTGCAAACTTCCTCGGTGCCACCTCCCCAAGTCTATCTGTTATGTCTTTGAGAGCAGGAACTATGCCCCGTCTAATATAGCATCCCTCAAAGAGCTGCATTGAATTAGTCTCTAGGATAATAGGGCTATCTTTCAACTCAAGGTCTAAACAAAACGGGGAATCCTTTAACCACATTCTCAAGGAGTTAGCCTTTGCAACAAGAATGCCGCTTCGTGTTTTACAAGGTAGAAATGGAGAACCCATCTCCCAGAGGTATGCCTTCAGTGTCCGGTTCAAAGAAATTTTGTCGTATTCTGAGGTACCGGTAATCATCACTACGGACTTTGGAGATTCAGGAAAACCTTCAAGTGATGCATCCTGCAAGAACCAACATTGAATACTTGACCCCAAGACAATGAAGGATTTAAATTAACTGACAGAATTTACACAAGCATAGGATATGGATATCGAACTACTAAAGAAAGATAATCGAGAAAACATAGATGTCTAAAAATTAAGGTTGTCGGCCACGGCCAGAACAGGGTGTGGTTTTCAAGATGCTAAAATGAAATATGTATGATCTTAATCTGAAAAATATTGAAAAATAGTATGTCATCCATGAAACCAAATTTCAAAATATACAATTGCTTTCCATGCATGCCTTACATATTTTGGGGAGCAAACATTCTGTTCCCTTTTTTCAGGGTCTTCTGCAGAAGTTAAGTGGTTAATGCAATAAGATTCCTAAATGAGCAATGCTAGTACAAATCAAGTCTTGAGATTGGAAAATAAGTTTTTGTAGGTTTAGCACATGTTAAATATGAAAACAAAAATAACACAGTTGAAGATCCTTGCCTGCATGAGGTCAAGCCATAAGGTTAGTCCAACAAGAGCAGCACCGGCAGATAACTTTCTAAAGTCAGCACCCCAATCCTTGTCTGCCACCCTGCAAAACAAAGTAAATTTGCTTATTAGTATTTCAAAGAATCAGAAGAAATTGAACCATTGCAAACCTTTTGATGCATCAATTTATTTTCATTGACCACAAGTATCTAAACATGAACATGGAGTGGCTCATATAAAGAAAATTCACTAATTTCTTGGTTATGAGGTTCACTTTTTTAATGCTGAGAGGTCTTTGTAATATAACAACCCTAAACTGATAAAAAACAATTCAAGCTTCGCGAGAAAAATCTCGTCCGACAAAGGCACAAATAATAGAATTTTGAGGTCAAAATCAGAGGAACAAAAGTCATATTAAAAGCCAACTTCACATTATTTTGTTGTTTCCTTCACAAATCTGAATGTCAGAAACGCTCAAAAGCATAAACTGTTGATATAAACACCAGAAAAGTGTGAATTGTGCACATATGTATGAAGGGACAAAATTAGAAGTTACCTAAACACGTTATTAGGATAAATGTTTCTCTTAATTGCTAGCTGGAAAATACAAGCTGCAGTTGCCCGGCGCTCAAAAGCCCAGAGCATATTTTCCAAAGCATTAACAAAGTTAAAGGCTGCATGATCTTCTACGGGCTGTAGTTTCTTAAGATAACCATCTATCTCTGACAGCAGCAGCATAGGGTTCTCTGTCAATAGCCTGTGAGAGAGATTGTCTTATGTCAAGAACAGAGTATAGATAAAATTTCCTCCCTCAACCCAGAAATAAAAGGTAGATTGAAAAGAAATAGCACCTTACTGGAATATGGAAACCAGCATCTCCAATAGCGTTTAAGAGTAGGAAGGTTTCACTAGTACTGTGGCACAGACTTGCGGCTTTGATAAAACAAGTCCATATCCTGTGGTCTGGATCCAATCCTTCTTTTTTCATCTCCTTGAGCTTCTGAATGCCAACCTCATAATCACCATTCTTGAGATAAGCATCAATGACTGAACTATATGGTAAAGTACTAAGATTTGGACATGTTGATTTTAAACTATTGAGCACTTTTTCAGCTTCAGCTGGATGGCCTGAGCTGCCATAAGAAGTCAAAAGCAGATGCATTGTGACGTTGGTGGGTTCAATTCCTGAATCTTTCATGGTCCCAAGCAACTTTTCTGCCTTAGAATGATTTTCACAGCTTCTGTATAGTTTCATCATCAAATGATAAAAGGAGCGATCCAGTTTGTGTCCTTCAGACATAAGGACATAAAAAAGTTCTTCAGCCTGTTCCAGCATAAGCTGCTTAACAAAAGATGCTATAAGGCTTTTGTATGTGTCCATGTGAGGGTTTAGACCGAGCCGCCTCATTTCATGCATTAACAAGACGGCTTCTCCAGGCCTGCAATCTTTACAATACATTATGATTAAAATATTATAAGTTTCCTCATCCGGTTTAAGTCCAGAATCCTGAACCTTCTGGTACACTTGAATTGCCTTCTTATAATCCTCTATTTTTGTATACAAATTCAGCAATGAATTGAATATTATAAGATCAGGAGTGAATCCTGCTTCCTCCATCTCAGAGACCATGGCTTCGACGTCCCTTACCTGTTTTCCCCTGGAAAGTAACCCTATCATTACCCTGTAAAGATGCATGGTAGGAAGATACCCGGCAGCTTTCATTCCATGGTATATCTTCTTTACTTCAAATATGTTTCCAGATCGGGCAAATGCTTCTAGCATCAAAATAATTGAGCTTTTACTAATTTTGAAACCCATATCTTGAAGATCCTGAATCACAACATAGAGCTCATTTAGCCTTTCATCGACAATCAATGCTTGCAATAGACCATTCACTGTATCAATAGTTGGAGAAGGACCATCTCTCATCATTGTATCAAAAGCAGCCCTTGCTTTCTCATAACATCCATTTGCAGCATAAGCTTGAATCAAGGTGTTCCAAACTTTTCGGTCTACCACTTTGCATCTTTGCCTCAGGGTTCCAACAACACACTCTGCTTTTTCCAGAAGCTTTAATTTTCCATAAGCTTCAACAAGGTATGCACAAATTGATATATCATTAAGATTAAGGCCTTTCACTTCTGCCTGATCAACCAACTGATGAGCTGTCTCAGGAAAATCCAATCGACAATATGTATAAGACATTTGTTGGTATATAACTATTGAAGGTTCAATTCCATGGAACTTCAAATCAGAATACAGCATAGAAGCTTCCGCAAAGCGCTCATTCTCAGTGCAGGACTTGATCAGAGACTCATACATGGCACAACTATCATTAGACATATGAATAGGGATATTTTTGTGGTATTCATCTAAAGCAGCATCTAGTTTACCTGCTTTGCAATGAATAACAATTAAGGCTTCAGTTATAAACTGCTGGCGTCCAGATGCATGCTCTTGTATAAACTTTAGCAACTCTATTGCTTCACAATGTCGTCCAGATAAGCTATATGAAGCCAAGATCGAGATTAAGTTTTCCTTTTCCAAGCTAGAACCCTGCAAAACTGCAAGTCTCAACATTTTAGCAGCAAAATGATAGCATTCTCCTTTCGTAAGTACAGAAGAAATCATCTCGGGATCCAAGCTATGCAGATGTTCCAGATCCTTCACCACTTTCTCGATGTATTTTTCATTGTTCTCTCCACCAAGAACCCGGAAAAATGCTTCATAAAGAGCAATATCCGGAACAAAACCACTAGAAATCATTTTATCATACAACAACATTGCCTTCTTTAAGCTGTTTGATCTTAAATGCACATCCAACATGATTGAATATGCCAGATTATCTGGTTTGATTCCAGAACGGAGCATGCAATCAAACATCTCCTCGGCCTCTTCTCGTTGTCCAGCCTTTGCATAGCCACATATCAAAGCACTGTATGTGCGCAAAGTGGGTTTAGTATTAGTATTTAGCATCTCTGACATCAATTTTGCAGCTTCTGTCATCCTGTTTGCTTTGCCAAGTGAGTCAATGAGGACGGTATAAGTAACTGCATCAGGGTTTCGACCAGAGGACTTCATGTCTCTATAAATATTCAAAGCAAGTTCATACTGACCTCGTTTACCATACATGTAGATAATGGTATTATAAGTCATCTCATCCCTCATAAACCCCATCTTCGCCATTTCTTGACAAATATCTTTCACCTTCTCCACGTTCCCTTCTCTTGCAAAGGCATAAAGTAGAGAATTGTATGTGACTGCATCTGGTAAGAAACCCATCGATGCCAACTCCTTAAAGAGCCGCTCTGCCTCACCAGACAGCCCACATCTTCCATAGACTGAAATCATGGCATTGTAAGTCCACAAATCTGGTTGACATTTGTGTGCCTGCATGTCATTGAAAACCTTCATTGCCTCCTCTAAATTGGATTCACGTGAACAACCACTAATAAGAGTATTATAAGAAATTATGTCAGGTCGAATCCCTGATCTCCTAACTTCACTCAGAAGTTCAATCCCCAGATTAGGGGACATCGGTCCCGATCTCAAACGTGCATTTATCAAGGTATTAAAACTAACAAGGTCTGGCTCACAACCGCGTTCACGCATCAAATCAAGTAACTCCTGAACCTTGGCAAACTGGCCATTCCTAGCGTAAACACCCATGATGGCATTATACACTTGGACAGTGTTACCAACAGCCGGCTCAGACCGGGTAAAAATCTCAATGGCCAATCCTTCTTGATTGGCTCTACCAAGCACTGCCAGGATAGTAGCCAACATTCTAGCATTGGGAGCATAGAAATGCTTAAGATTTAACCACTCGTAAACCTCTAAAGCCCTTTGCCAACTAGACTGCCCAACCCACTTCACAACAAAACAATAATCAGTTGGGGTCATTTGCACCATCTTCTCATCCAAAACATCCGCCACAAACTCCCCAGATTTCAAGTCCAAAATCATGTCGGTCAAGAAAAGCACCCTTTTTCGCCAGTCCTTCGCCCTCTTCAGTGCCAACTTATTCATCTTCTTCACCCTGTTTCTGGAAATCCTTTTCTCAAACACCTCGATACCATTATCATCTATATCCACATTCCCCTGCATCCCTTCATTTTCCACTTCAATTCCATCTTTAACATCGGTGTATAGCTGGTCCTGTGGCGAATCATAATGTGTTTCTTTGAATTTTAAGTGAGGCCACCTCACAGATGGCATAGCTCTACTGTAGCTGAACTTTTTAATGGTTTCTTGTTCGTTTGAAGTAGAAGCGGTAGTAGAGCAACATGCAGTGGGTGTGTTCTTCTTGCGTACCTTGGATTTTCTGTTGTAGAACGGTGGAGTGATAAATCCCAGCACTCCAGTGCCTGCCATGTCCAACTTGGAATTCAATTACCTCAATAAAACACAGCGTTTCAAAATAATGTGATTTAGGAGAGAGCAGGGGGGAATTTAGTTGTTCCTTTTCAAGAAACACAAAACCTAACATATAACCATTACAATGATAAGGTACGTCTCACGAATCTTTACATGTAAGACTGATAACTCTATCAATATTCACAATAAAAAGTAATATTTTTAGCATAAAAAGTAATATTTTTGCATGGTTCACAAGAAAAATTAATACTCTTAGCATAAAAAATATTACTTTTTCATGGATGACTCAAATAAGAGATTTGTCTCACAAAATACGACCTGTGTGACTGTCTCACACAAGTTTTTGCTCCATTACCATCTATTTAAAAATATTATTGTTTCTATGATATCTAGTCTCTTATATCTAGAAAAGTAAATGAATCAAACTGTTTGTCAGTTATTCGAAGTTCGACTCGATAAAAAGTTGTTTAATGAAGCTCGTTAAAATAAACAAATCAAGCTCAATCTTTACAATATTCATTTTGTTAAGTCCTGGACATGTTTGTGTGGTAAGATGATGAGTCATCTTTTAGATGACAAAATAATAGTTTTGATATTTTAATTTATTGATTTTGCACATTACTTATGAAATATATAGAAAAATCTATTAAATTTATTTATTATAATAAATTTACAAATTTTAATAAGAATGTTATAATTTTATCTAAACATATAATTTATTTTTTAATGAATTTAATGAAAATTTAAATGTATAACTGATATTTATTAAGTTTGTTTAGGTTCGATAAAAGCTTGAATAAGCTCGTGAGCTATGAATATATTCGTTATATAAAACTCGAGCTCGGCTCGATTATAAACGAGTCAAACTCAAACGTTGAAGAATACTTCGGCTCGACTCGACTCGATTACATCCTTAATAATATCTACGAGTATAAATCTACGAGATCGTATCACATTTGACATATTATTTATAAGAAAATAGCCTCAATTCAGATAATTACTAATTAGATTTCAAATGATAGAATCTACTTATTAACAAAAAGTCTTATGAATATCATATCATTGACTTCCTTAAACCCTAACTTCAAATAAGCACAACTTTCACCTATCATTTTTATTTTTATTTTCTTGAAAACACTTTTATTATTTCATCTGAGAATCACATTTTCCATTATATCTTAAAGAGAAAATGTGAACAACCATGGCAGAGGGAAGGACATTAGTAAACCATTTTTCGTTGTTATTTGCTTATGTAGTTTTGGTTGAATTATGATGTCTTAATTTTGTCATTTTAATTTACTTGAACTGAGGGTCACGGGTCTTGAATGAGCTTGACTCCAATTGAACAAATATGAAAATTTATAGGTTAACAAAAGAGCTTTAATTAGTTTAAATTACCTTATTTAATTTAGTTATTGGTTTACTATATTCTAATCCATTTTTGTTTTTTATTTGTCTGTTTGTATGATTGAGTTATGTTTTTTGGAAAGAATTATGATGTCTTTATAATTGAATTCTTTTTCAAGTCTATTTGTCATTTCAATTCAGTAGGCTTGAACCCATGTTCAGTGGACTTGAACCGGGGTTCGGTGGACTTGAACTGAACTTGTGTTCAACTGAACAATTTTTGAATTTTATAAGTTAACAAAAGTTTCATTCAACTCAATTGGACCTTTTGTCAGTTTAATAATATTTATTTTTTAGTTATTGATCACTATACTATATTTAAAATTTACATGTTCATTGAAAAGCAAAAGCTTGTGTGAGACGATTTCACGGGTCGTATTTTGTGAGACGGATCTCTTATTTGGGTCATCCATGAAAGAGTATTACTTTTTATTGTGAATATCGGTAGGGTTGACCCTTTCACAGATAAAAATTCGTGAGACCGTCTCACAAGAGACCTACTCCATCTGAAAATATAATTGTTTAGAAATGAATGATTTAGTCTCACAAGAGACCTACTCCATCTGAAAATACAATTGTTTAGAAATGAATGATTTAGTTGCAAACTTACAGTAATGAGACATTACAACACTGTGTGTGAGACGATAACACTGTGTCTAAATGAGGTTAAGTTGGATGAGATGGTTTGGAGGACGCAATTCGATAATTTAATAAAATCTGCGAAAGACTTTCTTCATTTATACTTATGATGATTATTTCTATATCTTGAACTGCTTATTAAACATAAATAGTAATTTATCAAACACAACTATATATGGTGATGACGATGTTTTTTATTTTACCAAAATTTTGATGAATTTGTAGGTGTGTCATCCTTTGTAACTATAGAGTACTCTCCAAGGTGTGAAAGGAAGAAGTTTTGTATTTATTAATCACCATTCACTGTTGCACCGGATTCTGCACCGAGTTTCATTCAAGAGTCGGGAATTATTCCAAATTGAGTTGACTCAATATAGGTGTACTGCGACAATATTATTGCCGTTGCACAAGAAAAATAACCAAAGTCCTATCCAAACATATATTGAGTAAATTGTTAGAGTATGTGTCATGCTAGAAAATGGTTGACTTATACTTTACTAGCTCTTATGTTACAAACAATCTGTATTTTAATGAATTTTTACATTTTATTCATTATATCATTTACTTTATCAGTATACTCATGCAAAATTATATCGATAAAGATATTGAATATATTATATACAATAAATATGTGGTCGTACATATGATGGCGATCATGAAACACATATCGTAGTTATTGTATATTATAAACACGTTCTTAGTAGATTAAGTCACCTAAAAGAACGATAAAGGTTGCTCGAGCTCAAGACTAGCATCTAGTATGTTGTGTATCATATTTTATTGGTATAAACATAGAGATGTTCAATTATACAGATGAATGATCATATGAATAGTTCATAAAAACTCTCTCTCGAATTTTCCAAGTGATTATCATTTATCGAGTGAAAAAATCAACGGTTATGGTTGTACACCATTAGGCATTAAGACCTGAGACACCACTGAGACTCTACGTGCTAGTGCTATATTTTGACTTGTTTACTAGCTCCGTAAGGTTCATCAGATGACAAGATTGAATGTAGTGGCGACATATATAGGATCCAGTGCATTGTAGTCGGGGATTCACCGCTCACCTACGGGCGTGGATACGATGTGCGATCTGATAAGTTAATAGTATAAGAAATCTCTAGCCAGAGTATGAAGTGTGTCTTAAGGTAAAGTTGTTCCCTAGTTGCATATGTGATGCCACTATGATCATTCAAAGATACCACGTTTGTTATCTGTTGGAACATTTAATGTTCGCAATCTTGATTTTGATGGTAACAAAACTTGTTATTTTTGTTTCTAATGATTTACTATAGTGCGCAAGTAGCTGAAACTGATCAGGCTTCGAACTGATCAGTTAATTGAGACAAACTGGAGCTATCAAGACGCAACTGAAAGTGCCAGCTGATTACCCAAACTGAATCAGCTCAACTGACATATCAAAGAACAGTTCAACTGTTTTGTCCAGCTCATAGGTGGTTCAGCAGGAGAACTTCAGAAGCCCGGTCAGCTGATGAAGAGCTCAACTGATGAAGAGCCCAGCTGACAAGTTCAACTGAAAGTTTGAAATCAGTTCAACTGACGAGTCAGCTGAATTTACCAGTCCAACTGAATATCAGTTCAGATGACTAGTTAGGAGCATCAGTTAGGAATCAATCAGTTGCAGATCAAGACAAGCTTATCTTAGTGGATTTCAGCTACGCACAAGGGTACAAAGCATCTGTATTATTTATGGTACAATAATGGACGATGCAGAAAAGCATAAAGCCAAAATGTTCCAGAAGACTGTCAGAAAAGTCGATACACAAATTTCAAGGAATACAATTATTGAGTCTCACTGTACGATCAGTTTCCCGCCTATAAATAGAAGATCAGTGAAGACCAATAACGTTAGTGAGAAAACAAGTGTGAAGATACAGAGAGAAAGGGCACGCACATTGCATATCAGCTTACTAGAAGCAATTTGCCCAGAAGGAACACTTCATAGTATTATCAACTTAGATTAGAAGCACAATTTTCTCAGTGTTTGAGAACACCTTCGGGTAGTGTTCATTGTTCAGTTCTCACACACACACACACCACCACCCAAAATACAGTCTTGCACAAAGACATTAAACTTGTGTATGTATTCTTTCACACACAGATATTAAACAAGTGTTGGCTGGGAGGTGCTGCCTTCAGTCTAATCTAAGAGTTCATTTAGACAGTGGATAAGTCCTAAACTGGGGTGGGTTTGTACAATGAGTTGTATAAATCAAAGTTTTCAAGTGTATCCTACCCGAGGAGGTAGATGAGGTGACATAGGAGCAGTTGAGGTTTGCGAACATCCATAAACATATCCTGTGTTCTGTAATTGTTTAACTTTTGTTTTCAACTGATTTGATCAGCTAGAGCATCCGTCGGTTCAGTTGTCACCATAGCTGAACTGATACATGCCACAACTGATTTTCCTATTTTCAGTTATTCAGTTGTACAGTACATAAAATATATCGGTTTTTTCTTAACGAAGGATTACTTCGAGCGTTTTCCGCTTGATTCGTTATCAAACTCGATTTAATTCATTGGTGTAAACATTCTTAGAATACGAGCTATTGCAGCTCTTGGAGAATATTTTGTTTGAAGCACCTCAAGGTGCCCAGTAAATGATCCTTCAATTGGTGAATTCATATGCAACCTTCGATATACAATGTTTGTAGATTCGATAGGGATATATGAGAGGAAGAAACTGTACCGTACGCTAAACATAATCTGCTGGTTCATATAGACACTATCAGTGATACATAAAGAATCATTGGTAGATTCTACTATGTGATCTTTCCATGATTCGAAGTGTTTAATCAGAAATGATTTCTGACGTTCTTATTATCAATGTGTTGATGCATTTAATGGGGATAATTATAGTAAGCCCGTCTAAGAGACACATTTTGTCTCAAATCACTCGAGTTGTGAACTCATGGTTAGCTGTATTTCTAACACATTGAGGGTCACACAAGTATTAGCTTATGTATTCCCATTGAGATATTCAAATGTTTGGATTGTAAAATGGTTTACAATTACATTCCATGTTTGGAAGTTTTGAGAGTTTGCATGATTGCTAGTGAGGAGAGTGCGACTGCCTGAATTTTGTGAAAATGTTCCCAAGTAAGCAACTGCTATGTTTTGAGTCAGAGGATAGTTGATTTTGACCAAGTTGACTTTGACCTATCTGACTTTGATCAGTTGACTTTGACTTAGTTGTTTTAAAAAAATTTGACTTTGAATCATTATAACAAGTTGTTTACTCTCGTCACATCGATGATATCTGGTTTCGATCAACATTATGATGAAATCACAATCATGAGAATTTTGGTTGATAGAATTATAGTATCCTAATCAGACATTAACTAGTAGGAGTTTTGATTGATAGGCTTGGAGTATCATAATCAAACACTAACTAGTACGAGTCATAGTTAGATAAATCACATAGTAAGAATCCTAGAAGGATCTGAAGACCAATATACATTTGTTAATAAGTCTAGAGTTTAGACTTCAAAAAAAACTTGTTTGACATCAAAAAAATAATCTCTCCTCTCCCTATCAAGTAATCGGCCGAACACCTCCCCTATTTCAAGAAAATTTTGGTCGTTCCCTAAGAAAACCATCGTGTCTCCACCATGTCCCCGTCATCTTCTTCTTTGATCTCAACGCAAAATCTCTTATCTCTTTCTAGTGAAAACATGAAGATGAATTATGAAATCGATCATATGCTTGGATTCTCAATTCATCAAATTTTTCTAATTCCATGATCATCGCCTCACTGTAATGTTCAGGAGAGAGTTCATTCTGTTTTGACCCTCGCATTGATGGTACCATAATCTTTAACGACAATACTGCATTATGGCCAAAGGTGAGGGAAAATGGACTTACCTCAGTTGCAGCCCTTTTAGATATTCTATATGCCCACAACGTTTCTGATAATAGTCTTGGCCAATCCCTGAGATTCTCTCCATCATCTTTTTTAGAATCTTTATTAAAACCTTTTTTGATGCTTCGGCCTGCCCATTGGATCGTGGGTAATGAGGGGATGAGTTTGTCAACTTGATTAAGTAATCTTTTGCGAACTCCCTCATATCAGAACCCATGAACATAGTTCCTTAATCGTGGTTAGTGACTCTGAAATTCCAAATCTATGAGTGATGTTTTCTTTCACAAAGTTAATGACATCACCTTGTTCCGCTTTCTTCAAAGACATTGTTTCTACCCATTTGGTGAAAAAATTTGTTGCCTCAAGGATAAACGAATGACTTTTAGATGATGTTGGGTAAATTTTTCCTATTAAATACATGGCCCAACCCTTGAATAGTCATGGTTTGACAATGCTGTGAAGCTCATCCTCCGGAATTCTTTGGATGTTTCTAGGACTCTGACATGGTTGACACCCCTTCGCATATGATTTCCATTGTTTCTAGAAAATCTATGCATTTAAGGAGCAAACCATTTACCCCTTTTCTATACAAATCTCATTCAACTAAGACGTAGTTAAAAGCCCTCATTTTTAGAAAATGGAGAATATCTCTCCTAGGAGATTCCAGTACCTGTTTTATGTCGTCTATCCAATCACCAACTAAGTTTTACATCTAAGTTGAGTGTGTCTACCTAAATCCCTCTTTCCTGAATTGAGGGGTGATTTCTCTTCTGAATCAACACCAACATGTGTGTAAGTTCAGGAGACATATTCAATCCTGATGCAACTTGTGCTAACTCATATGTCTCCCAATTTTCTTGCCTTGGGACGTGCACAAATGACACTTCTTCTAAATCATCTAGAAGTTGGGATGTCGCGGTATAGTATGGTTCCAATGACAAACTTGTCCATTTCCTGACAGTTGTTTGAGTACCAGTTGTGAATCCCCTGATATCAACAACTATTTTGCTCCTAAATCTTTCAAAATTTCCAGTTCAATGACTAGTGCTTCGTACTCCGCTTGATTGTTGATGCATGGAAAAACCAAATTAAAAATAGAGAGGTTTTCACGTCTCTTGGGGAAGTGATCACAATACCAACTCTGATTGCAGTTTCTGTACTTGATCCATCAAATTTTAATTCCCATGGTTGAACTCCTACTCCACAAACTGGAAATATAACCTGCTCTCCAATAAACTCATCAAATGAATGGTGATTAGCTAAAAAGTCAGTGATAGCCTGACCTTTTTATTGAATTTTGGGGATAATAGATCAATGTAAATTTAGCCAATACTAAAGAACATTTACCAATTCTCCAAGAGAAAATGGGTCTGTTAAGCATGTATTTAATCTAATCAGATTTAGCCACAACAAATACTCTTGATTGAATCAAATAATGTCTTACTTAGTACATGTATAATACAACGTTAAGCATAGCTTCTCAATCACAAAGTACTTCACTTCTACTGGAGTAAGGAATCTGCTCAAATAATAAATAGCCTGCTCATTTCTTTCGTGATTATTTTGAACTAGCAAACATCTGATTGATTCATGATCAACATAGACATATAGTTTAAGAGGTATTCCATACCTGGGTGACATAAGAACATACGAATTGGATAAATATCCCTTGATCACATAAAAAGCATTCTGATGCGAATTTTCTCATTTGAACTCCCCACTGTCTTTGAGCTTCAATAATTGTGAGAACTCTTTTGTTTTACCTGCAAGGTTAGAGATAAAACGCCTCAAGTAATTTACTTGCCCAAAAAAGTATTGTAACTCTTTCTTGTTCTTGGGTGGATTTTCCTCCATAATAGCCTTCGGTTTGTTTTTATCCACCTCGACTCCCCTCTGATGTACCAGAAATCCCAAAAAATTTCTCTATTTTCACGTCTAAGGCACATTTCAATGGATTGAACTTCTACTCATGTTGTCTCATTATATGGAAAATCTTCCTTAAATGCTCGGTGTGATCAACATCTTGTTTAGATTTCACAATGATATCGTCTATATACACTTCAATATGGTGCCTTACCATATCGTGAAAGATCGAGTTCATAGCTCTTTGATAAGTGGTACCTGTGTGTCTTTAGCTCAAATGGCATGACAAGCCATTCAAACGTACCAATAACTCTTGAACATCTAAATGTTATCTTGTGCGTATCTGCTTCTACTATCTTGATCTGATTGTAGCCTGATAATCCATCCATGAAGGATAACAAATCATGCATAGCCACTGAATCGATCAACATATCAGGTATCGGCATCGCAAAAACATCCTTGGGACTTGTACAGTTCAAGTCCTGAAAGTCGATGCATATTCTGATCTTGTCATTCTTTTTCATGACTGACACAATAATCGAAAGCCATACGGTATATCTGATTGGTTTTATAAATTTGGTCTTTAACATTTTCTCGACTTCTTTTTTCACTTTCAACTCAACTTCTTTGGACATACGACGAGAGGGCTGTTGAAATAGTTTGAAACCCTCTTTGAGAGGAAGTCGATGTTCGACCAATTTCCTATCCAACTCTGGCATGTCATCATAATTTCACGCAAAACAATCTTTGTACTCCTTCAACATGTTAACCAAATCTTGTTTCAACTGTTCTTCCAGTAGCTTACTCACATATACCACTTTAGTATTCTCAAGCTCCCCCAAGTTGATTTCTTCTATTGGGTCTTGTACTTCATGTTGGTCATCTTCCATTTAAGATGGCGCCATCAACAACTCATCAACTTGGAGTTCATCTTCTTCATATTCTTCCTCTTGGACAACCTCGGTTCCATGTGTGTCCCATGCTTCCTCTTCTCCTAGCTTGTTCGGTACTTGTTGCACATGCGTCTTCTGTATAGAGGTTGCAACTACCCCTTTTCCCTTCGGTTCAACTCAATCATCAAGATCCTCAATCAATGGCTGAGTTATTGACCTAGGTGGCATGATAATAGTAGGCTTGAGGAATCTTTCCAATACTAAGCTTGGAGTTTGTGTTGGCATGTACACCAGACTTTCTCTATTACTCTTGCTACAAGGTTTGATGGGCCCAAAATCCCCATTGTAATACCTAACTTCAACTGCACTTGCACTGATTTGAAAAGGCTGTCCATCAACTTCTACAACCTCCACATCGTCCCCTTTCCAAAATAATAGCAGCTGGTGCATTGAGGATGGGATGTACTGGTTTACGTGGATCCAATCCCTGCCTAACAATTCTTTGAAGTTTACGGACGAGTTTCCTACAAAAAATGCACACAAAGATGATACGATTCCCACAGTAACATCAACGGGGAATACCCCATGGTCATGGTGGTTTCTCCTGTAAATGCAGCAACGAAAACTACTTTGGGAATTACGTCTTCTTCACTCCTCGAAGGAATTTCAAGAGTGATTATCAAAGAGGATCACCCAAATAGACCCAAACAAGTGATACTCAAGAAGCCTACACCAGCCATGACCAAGTACATAAGGTCGTTGTACATCAAACATTTAGCCCTTTGGGATCTAGCATTTCTTAATCCTTCTATTTGTCAATCCAAGGGACTGCCTTCTTTTCTCATCTAGAAGATCCCTCAAATATGTCACGTTCAAATTGATATAAGCTGCTGAGAGAAATGGATCATCATCCACTGCCATGGACTCTTGTTTTCCGGGGAACTTCAAGACTCCCTTGTTAATTCGGTCCTACAAATTATTCTTGAAAACCCAAAAATATTTAATGGCATGATAATATGAGTTGTGGTACTTACAATATTCTCGACCCTTTACCTCTTCTTTGGATGACACCCTGTGATATGTGGAAAAGTAACAGAAAATCAAAAACTTCATCGATCTTTGATATGTCAAAAGTGTCTGCATATCCTTGGGGATTTGGAGGCTATTCTTCTTCTTTGGTTCTGTCAGTTTCTTTTTTAGCAAAGGAACTATACATGAACCAACCAATCGAATATCAGCCAACGCAACATCCTCCACCTCTTGATAATAAGATCCCATAGTAGTTTTCTTTTTGTACGACTCCTCCCGCAACAATTCTTCATATTCGCAAAATTTGGCAGCCAACTCAAAGAAATCTCTGAACTCCATGCCTTGGAATTTCTTCTTCAATTCAAAATTCAGACCCTTTTGTACCATTTTTATGGACTCGGTCTCAGGTAAGAACACCTTGCACCTATTCTTCATCTTTTTGAACCTGTCGATAAACGACTCCATAGATTCCCCTTTCTTTTGGGTGATTCTAGTTAAATTAGCAATACATACCACTAATTTTGTTCTATTGAATTGAGTGTTAAATCATCTTTTCATTTCTTGCCAATTCATCACTGAATTTCTAGGGAGTGAGGAATACCAAGCAAATGCGATCCCTGTGAGAGAATTTGGGAATAATGGCAACCTTAAGTTGTTGAAGTTTTCTAAGTTGGCTATCTCCCTGCACTAGATAATAAATCTGACTATGTGATCCATGCTGGACTGGCCATTCTCTCGAGAGAATAGGCTGAAATCATGAACTTTATAACCCCTTGGATACGGGTTATTCACGTTTACATAATCTGGGCAGGGCTTGTTGACTCTAGGCGGCCTATTGTGTAAGGTCCAAAATTAAACGACGTAATCCAACTGCATGCGAATCTAGGAAATAATGAAAAATAAGTAAATGACTGATTTTAATTGCCATTTAATTATGTGACATACTTGTTTATATGCTAAATGAGATTTTTATTGTCATCATGCATAAAACTGTATTTTTAAGGATTATTCCAGTGACGATCGAGGAACGGGGACCGAGCACTGAAAATGTAAAATGTTTTTATTAAATGATTATTTTTAATTATTTAAAAAGTGGTTGATGCTTTTTAGTATTTTTGAAAATAAAGGGTTTTGAGGTGATTTTATACGCCGGGACATAATTTTTATCGGTGTTGGTTCTTCAACTAAAATACGAACTTTTTGGCAACCCGACTAATAAATTCACATGTTTAATCAAAGAAAAACTTTGTTAATATTTTAATTATGTTCTAAATAGACTAATGAGCTTAATTTAATTAGCTTAATAGGCCTAACCTAGTTAGCAAATTTAATTAGCTATTTAAAAGTCTTTAATTACAAAACCCTACACTCCTAACACCACAAAACTCACGGCCACCCTACTATACAATCTGAAAAACTCTCCCCACAACCCTAGCACCCCACGGCACACACACATCACAAGGAGAAGAGGAAATTCGAAGGTGCCAAGGGGAAACAAGCCAAGGTTTCGTCCCGTTCTTCGACGTCAACGGATATTCGAGCGTATTTAACGCAAAGGCATGCCATAATTCTCCTTTTACTCATCCTTCACACCATAGTAATTATTTAAAATTGGATTGCACGAAAAATACGTTGCACTTTGATGTATTTTCGTTTCTATGCAAACATGAATTTTGAAGCATGTTGTTTTGATCCAAAATCATGATATAAGTGCACATGAAGGGGCTGCCATGTATAGGATTAAAAAGGGGCATGTTTTACACAATTTTATGGAGTCCTAAGACACACAAACAAGCTGGAACCGAAAGGGAAGAAAACAGGAGAGGGCCGAGGGTCTTTTAGAATAACTTCATGCATGTCTTGATGTAGGAGTTGATTACTGTGCATGGGGGCTGGGGCTCGGCCAGGGCTGGTTGGGGCTTGGCTAGGGTCGTGGTTAGGTCCTAGGAAGAGTCCTAGGAGGGCTAGGGCTCGAGCCATGGGCTGGGGAAGAGTCCACGTGAAGTGGGACTCTCCCCCAAGGCACGAGCAGAAGCTGATCGGGAAAGAAGGGGGCCTGCGGCTGGCCTGGGGGTGAGCCAGATGGGTCCTATAGGGTCTAAAGGAGATGGTCTAGGGTCGGGCCAGGGGCTGGGGTGGCTTGGGTGGCTGCTGGCTCGAGAGGAGATGGAACCGTGAGTGAGCAAGGGGGGGGGACGCGTAGGGGATGTCCAGGTACAGCGCCTTGCTGCTTGGCTCAGGGGCTCGGGCTGGGGGTGGCTCGGGTCCGGGACTGGTCTAGGGTCAGTAAGGGTCGTGGGTGCTCAGTGGTTAAGGGCTGGTAGAGTCCTAAGGCAGCTAGGGAACCTAACACAAGATAGGACACCTCACGCACACACATACATACAATTGGTCTGTTGTTCAACAAGTTTTGAGCGGGCCAGGGCCGGGTTTAGTATGGGCTATACTTTTCAAACTTATTGCTTTTAGGTTTGGTAAACATGCGACGATTTCATTTTATGACTATTGCACTTTATTTTTAAAATGCTAGATGGTTGGATTTTTATTTTAAAAGGAAAAATTATTTTATAAAAATATTTTGGAAAAGCCGAAAATCATAGAGGAGAAAAAAAAATTGCTAGTACTTTTAAAGCAATAAAAAAGGCAGGACGTTTCAGTTGACCGAGTCTGTTCAATTTAATGGACTGTACAGTTGAAGAGGGCTTAAAAGATTTGATATGTACTACTCATACCACGAAGATGCATCTTCTTTTCGGTAGCTCATCACATAAGAACTCCAAAGTTAAGCGTGCTTGACTTGGTGCAATTCTGGGATGGGTGACCTCCTGGGAAGTTTCCTAGGGTGCGTGTGAGCGAGGACATAAGCACGCTGGAAAGACTCGTCTTGGTACAGTGAGGACAGTCGTCGAATCTAGGACGTTACAGTTGGTATCAGAGCCGACCTCTCCTAGTACGGTGTGGGTTCGGGGACGAACCAAGCGGAAGCTGGTGGGCATGTGAGGCCCGGGGCCGAAGAGGGCGGGGGGTGATCGCCGGTGCCATGAGGTTGCACGGACAATGAGCGGCTCCTGGCAGTCTTCTAGGCGGAGGGAACATGAATGAACCGATCTTACATCGGAAGGAGAGGGATTCCGAGATTGTTCAATGTAATGGACTGTACAGTTGAAGAGGGCTTAAAAGATTTGATATGTACTACTCATACCACGAAGGTGCATCTTCTTTTCGGTAGCTCATCACATAAGAACTCCAAAGTTATGCGTGCTTGACTTGGGGCAATTCTGGGATGGGTGACCTCCTGGGAAGTTTCTTAGGGTGCGTGTGAGTGAGGACATAAGCACGCTGGAAAGACTCGTCTTGGTACAGTGAGGACAGTCGTCGAATCTGGGGTGTTACATATTGTCTCAAGGCCGACCCATAACTCTTGAACAGTTTCTCTTACGATTTCTGGGTTGATCACTGGATATTCCTATCTGGGAGTAGATGATGATAATAATGTGTCCCCGAGTTTGAAAACTTGCATTGAAGCCAACATTACCTCCTGGGAAGCCCCCATCCACTCTTTGATAATCTATGTGTGACATGGCATCATAAGCTCATGGTTGGTACAGAGGATTTGTCACGCTGTACACTTGAGTAACAGGTTGTTTCGAGCTTCCAACTCCATGAGCACGTGGATATGGCTGGGCTCTCTCCCCTAAGGTCTCTTTTTTCTTGTGAGGTGGTGTACACCTCCTCTCTGACTAATTTTGGGATCTGGGCAACGGGGGTCACCAGCCCTTGAATTTCCTACTCCTTGGTCAAACTCATGGACTTGGTTGCTTCTCTGGTTCCCTTATTTTTCATTTGCGTTAAACTCTTTATTTCTTTAATTTTCATCGCAGTCAGCTCTTCAACCAAATGGTTTGAAATATGAGCATATACATCCGAAATATGACTTGGATGCAAATATAATTCTCTGATTAGCTCTTCAACAGCAAGTTGTTTTGTCAGTGGAGCTTGAATCTCTTCCTGGTTTGGTAGAGAATTCTCATCCCCTTGCCGTGCCAAAAATTCTTTTCACAATGTTTTGATTTTTAGGAGTGTCATGTGCAAATATGAACCGATTTGTGTAAAAATGTTAAAATTCTAACTTCTAAAAAATACAACGATTTTAGATACTAAATTTGACAATTCGTTATGATCTCCTAAACATATATGACGCCATAAACAAAGAAAACAAAAGAAAAACTATTGACAATTGATTGATAAACTCCTAACATGATTTACATTTTCAATAGACTGTAGAAATTTACAAAATATTAACATATAACAGAATAATGTTGCTGAAATATGAAAGAAAATGACTCGAACTACCAAATTCTGGAATGGAAACTATGAAAACGATTGACTAAAGCTATGAGAATTATGCAAGGACTTTGCTAGAATTTGTGCGAGAGGTTGTGTGTGTTTCTTTGGCCGATGATCTCTTTTTCTGCTAAACGCTTGACGGTTATCTCCACTCTCACATGACCCATGATCTTCCCTTGTTTCTTGCCATGATCTTCTCTTCTTTCTACGTTTCTTGATTTATCTAAATCAATTAGAATCGATGGAAATTTTTCTGCCAAATTTTGATGAGTTTGCATCATTTAATTGGTCTTGCATAATTTTAACCCAACACATAGATTAAAAAATAATATTTTGAGTGATGAACCTTATCATCTCTTAGAAAGTGCTCAAATATCTCAACAATCGTCTGATTCATTCTAAATCCAACATGATAACACAACACCTTACCTTAGCCATGGTTTCAATAATGCTCACCCTCTTAAAATTTGATCTACTGATGGTGTTCGAGAAATCCTCAAAAACCGACTCTATAAACTGAAATACCTTCTTCTTTTTTCATCATCATAAGGAGCAACATGTGTTATAATTCTAATAATCTCGTCGAGGCAAGAAGCTACTCCTAACTTCACATCAAGATCAGAATGTTTCATGAAATTTTCTTATATTAATGTCCCCATAAGTTGTGAAAGAGCGGTTTGCATGGATTCAGCGGGCTTTCGCTAGAAAAAAGAGGAGTTCATCCAAGGATGAGAAATAATGACAACTATTGCTAATAGTTCATTTAAGTTCCATATCAACAACGATTGCTTTGCATCCTTGATTTCATAGATCATATATAATTCTATGAAATACAAGTATAAAAGATCTATTGATCTCTACTAGCAATGCTACTTACAAAACTCTCAATGAAAATGACAAAATGAATCACGTTTTATCCTTGGGTTCTTCCATGGCTTTGGGAACTCTTGGGAGTCCTTTATAGTAGTGCCCCCATTAAGTGTAATTTAACGTTGAATATGATCTTCTTACCTTTTAAAATTCTACATAATTTATATTATTATTTATAAACCAAAAGAAGTAATAGTGTAGATGTGTATCTGACCAATTCCATTGATCCTATCTCTTGTTAAGAATATATATATATATATAGCCCTAAAAACAGTGATAAATAGCCTCTCTGCCTTCGATTCCACGCCTGATTCTGCACTTCTTCTAATTGTTATGGTAAGTGCGAGCCCTCAACTTTTAGCCTAAGCTCTGGCTGTGATTCTTTGGTTCTTCATGAACAACAATGGGGAATTGGGTTGGATAATTATCTAGTTTTGTTGCCAATTCTGTTGCGAGTGTGTCTATTGATATTGATGGAGGGGAATTCATGGGGCAGCGGTAGAGGGGGAGGGAACGACGTGAAGTTGATGTGCAAAACACTGCAGGTGGAGCACAAGCTCTTCTACTTTGACCTCAAGGAGAATCCCAGAGGAATATATCTTAAGATCTCGAAGAAGACATCTGCCTTCAGGTCTACCATCATACTACCTTATAATGGTGTCTCTTGGTTCCTCGACCTCTGTATTACTACGTCGATTCTGATGATCCACAAGTTTTTAGCAAAGAACTGCAGCTCGACACTAAGGCACCTTCCATAACCACGCCTACACCACGCATATCTTCCTTAATTTTCATAGTAATTAGGAGTATGGTCATTGCAGGTATTTTATTTTGATGTTGGATAGAACAGGAGGGGGCGCTTTCTCAAAGTTAATACTCTCTTTTCTCTTCATTTGGTTTTTGTTTTTGCTCATTCTGTACTTCACCATATGCATGCATCGCATAGCAACTATTGTTTTATATCTGCCTTCTTCTTTTCGTATTGGAGCTGTCACTGTTTGTTGCATAGTTAGTCCAAGGTTCCCAAACTTCTTTGTATGATAGTTTGTGAAACCAAAGATTTCAAATAACTTAATTTCAGTGTCAAAAATAAAACTTGACTTAATTATATTCCTAGCACTTGCAAATATATGAATAGAAACAAAAAGGTCCTTAGACTGCAATATCTTTTCTCTCTTTGACAATCTTCTTCATTCGTTTATGTGATTCTTTTATCACTTATTAGTACTCGATCCAAGAAACACTCATGTAAGATATGAATGTTTGATAATTTATTATAAAATGTGGATCCAGGTTGAAAGTTTTTTTTAAGTGATATGGATGACGATATATTTATAGTGTATAAAATCACACAAGATAAGTATTATATGGTGTTGATTCAATGTAATGGTGACTTATTAATTATGATGAGGAAGTATGTAGAATCACTCTTTGTGGAAGAATCTCCTCTTTCTGTTAGGTTGCATCATAAAGCAGGGGTTGGCTTGGAATATGAATGTTGTTATAGTTGTGCAGACAAATAGTTAAGAAATTTATGGGGCAACTTAATGAGTTTAACACTCAGGTGAGGCATGAATGGATGTAGGGATGGTTGCACCACATCAGAATTATTACCACTCTAGTTTTATATCTCATAGCATTTGTTAAAGTTTAAAGAAAACATTATTTCATGACTGAACACAAAAGGCTACTGAAAAATGTACGTTTCTTGATTGAAAAATATATAATTTTGTTGGGAAGTGTGTTAGTCCAGAATCTAGTGTATCTAGAAGTTATTATGTTTTTCCTTGTATTATTCTAAAATTTTATCTTAATCTCAGTCTTTTTGTATACCATCATCATTTATAATGTACATTTGTTCAGGCCAAGTACTCAATAATAATTAGCTTCCTACAAATTCTTGGCTGTTATGTTTGCCTTAGTTTTTTAGCTAGTGGGGGTATGCAAATCCTTATTTTTAGCGTGCCTGCAAAAACCAAATGTTAATGTCCGTACAATTTCATAGTCGACACCCAACATAATATTTTTTGAAAGAATAAATGAGATTATTGATGGCTGAAAATAGTTTGTCATTTAAATTTTAGGCTTCTCTTTACCTCGGCTCATTTTTCTGATGGAGATAATTTTTTTTCTGGCATTCATATCTTAAACTCCAAAAGTTTTATTTGAGGTTTCAGTTATTGCTAAGAATCATGTAGAGTTTCGGCATTCTTTCTTTTAAGCTTTTGTTTCTCAACCTTCTTATGATTGTGGTTCAACAAACAAATTTCTGAATCGGGAAAAGATTGTTGAGGGTGAAACATCTCGTGCTAAAATAACTAATGCAACTTTAAAATTTGCAAAAAATAAAAAAATTTCTTATTTAAATAGTAAACCCTCACATTCTGAATTAAATAAAATGTTTGACTAAATTCTTCAAATTAGTCCAGGTACAAAAATATTTCTAGAGCGTAAAAATATCATACATAACAACTGAAAAAGCATTATTTTAAAACGAGCATAAGAAAAAACTTGGTTGCCAACAAAACGTGAATTAATAAATCAGAGTAAAAATGTATAATGTGCATAAGATCCTTTCATAACAATAACGGTCCTCGGGTTTGCACTGCACACAGTACGAGCAAGCCCACTGGTCGGCAACTACTGCCTCCTCAAAAGTATCACCACCTGCATCGATCAAGTCTAATGAACCTAAAGACTCAAACATGTATAAACCACAAATAACAAGTAATACTTAATAAAATTCATCAATTTGAAAGTAGCCCATACGTATTAAAAGCTGAGCATACATAAGCATAGACGTGCCATAGCTGCATAAACATTTTCATAGAAGTTCTTCCAACATATCACACATAATCATACATAAATTTGCGTGGAAATATGTTTTTGCACAACGATCACACTTAAAAATGTCGTGGGCTTTGTTGGAACGCCTTGGACACGCTGTCCCAACCTCAAAAGTTAACTAATTAAACACAGTCCCGAAGATGTATTCGAACACGTACGATTCCCGAATTAATTAAAATAGCTTACAACTTACTGAACGACTCGGGACTCGAACCATACTTAGCCAACACCCTAAACTACTGTCCAAGAGCCTAAACTATCCCCGAACCATGTTCGAACCACTTAAAACGTGAACAACAAATCATCCAAGAAAAACAGCCCATGAGATGCACTATGACCCAAATACGCTTCTCACGACTTCACGCCTAAACCAATGCGAACCAGAGCCTATACTCGACCCTTAGACATCCCATGAGACCCTGGTCCTGCCCTTTCCATCCCAGACCCACAGCCCAAGCCTCCAACAAGCCAAAAACATGACAGCTCCTTCATGAGACTCAATCTGTGCACAGCGCACGTTGTTGGTTCCAGCCTTCTACCCGATCATCCAGCCCATAAACCACCACCACAAGACTCATCCTAGGACCATAATACATGCCCCATACCATAGCCAAGAGCCCTGGTCAAGCCATATAGTGAGGCGCACAATCAAACCCAAGAACAACCCCTACATCACGTAACCTGCGCAAAACCTCATCCCGCGGCTCTTGCTGTACCAGACCACTTCCAGCCCCTACCAGTTCACTTAGAAACATCTAAACACACCCTAAATAATAGCCATACATGGCAGCAAAGGTACAGTAGATCTCAACGAAGCTTGCAACCAAAAACTTGAGAAAACGTGAAGAACATGCACAAATATTTACAGCTTGAGCAGTTTTACGATAAAAATCATATCTCTCTCATTTCGTCTTAAAAAAATACAAATTTACTATCAAATCGAAGATATTATAGATTACTACAAATCAGATGTTGAAGTCGTTCCCAGAAAACCGACCTATAAATCGCAGAAATCAAAATAAAGGAGTGTGATGGGTTTTGGTGACACAAAATTTTCAGAAATTGTTTAAATCATAACCTATCAAAATTTTCACATATAACCAACATTTTTCGTGCATGTTTTACTTCAAATACACATATATGACATGATCGATGTGTCAAGAAAGGTTTAGAAAACGCTTGAATAAACGAATACCGGCGAGGGTACGTGGAGGACGACAATCCTTGACGTTTTTCTTGACAAAAACTCAACAAAATCTCCAGAATATTGTTAGGATGAGTGCTCAAGAGGCTACTGCTCAAGGAAGGCACAACCCTAGCTTTTAGGTTAGTTTTAGTGTGTGAAGTGTGAGTATATGTGTGTGCGTGAGTTTTTCTCTTTTTTTAAAAATTTTTTTTAATCAACTTAATTAAATGGATAAACTATTAATTAGGCTAAATAATTAAGCCCACAAAATTTATAAAATAATAAACCATATTTTAAAGAATTAACTCATAATTTTTGAAAATTACAAATAAAATACTTAAAATATTTTAATTCATTTAGTAAATTAAATTTGATCTTAAAATACTATATTTCATAAATAATTAAAAATAAATAATTTCTTAACTTAAAATAAAATATAACATTTAATTTTTATCGCCCTACTCGTCTCTGGTCTTCTATCCCCGATCAAGCATAGAATATTCACCTAAAAAACTCAAATTCAAGAAAATAATTAATTTTGCAAAAACAAGGGCATATAAAATCATAAAAAAATTAATTTACCTATCTTACATGTATCATTTAAATCTTTTTAAATTAATTAAATGAGTTAACAAATTTAATCAGCATGGGGTTTATGTGTACTGGTTTTGGGACACTACAATTCCTCTCCGCTTAACAAAATTTAATCCTTTAATTAAATCTTACCAAACAACTCTAGATAGCGACTTCTCATATCTGCTTCGGTCTCCCAAGTAGCCTCATCATCTGAATGATTCAGCCACGGGACTTTGACCAACTTGATCACCCTGTTTTGAAGTCTCGTCTCAAAATCTACAATTAAGGAAACAAGGTCCAGGGTTTTTGTATAAAGGAATGAGATCTTTAACCCTAGCCTCCAACCCTTGTCGAATTCGAAAATTCTCTCATCCCAAAGCCTCCAAATTTTCGGCCACCCCTAAGAATTAAAAGGGATTTGAGCCATATCTCGTTTTGATCTCTACGCAAAAATATCTTCTAAATTTCTAATACAATTTAGAAGATGAACCATTGTTCTAGTTGTGGACCTGATCCGAAGATTGAAGAAAAGATTCTTGATGACAGTTCATAGGGAATTACAACAAGAGCTACATTTGCTTATACCAGAGTAGTTGGTGTCAAATGAAATTTCAGTAAAGGTAAAATTATTTACTAAACATCATATGTATGTTCTTTTCATTTAAACCATACGAGTGTCCAAAGGTTATTTTGAATGTCAAAATTAAAATTTTTAAATTCCGCTGTGATTTGGACACGAGAAAACCGATAACCTAATAGATCAGGTACTAGGACTTACCTACTGATTCTATGGAGCAGCGTGCTACTCTGACGCATGACATCATAGGGCCAAGATCATATATATTGTGGGAGCCACCGACTAGTTCTTCGAAACATAGTGCTACATACTTCGACGTCTCTAGAAAGAGAATGAGGTCCAGTATTGATTCATGATCACCAATATATCTTCATGCATTTTCATATAGTCATGTGTACTCTTAAAGTCATTGGTTAAATGTGATTAAGTGCCATTTGTTTAAAGTAATTGTAGTAATTAATCAGCTTGTTCAGTACCATTAAAAATTATTTCGGAATTTCAGAATGGTTCAGATATTCTGAAGTGTGTTCGGAACTTCCGATCATTCTAATCCAATATGGTGTCAACTCGAGCACGTCATGTAGCTAGGCATGCTTAACGGGCCGGTTCGACCCGGAACCGGACCGTTAAGCCCGGAACAGGAACCGGTATGGTAGAACCGGACCCGAAACCGTGTACAATCCGTTGGTTTGTGGGTTGAACTGGTTCAGTATTTTCTGAACCGGTTCAACCGATTCTGGGTCCGGTTCCAAATCGGTTCCGGTCCGTATCCAGAACCGGCCCGGAACCGGACCCGAAACCCATAATTCGATTTTTTTAAAAAAATAAAATAAAATAATGGCCTTTGGGCCAACGGCTGCAAATGCAGCCGTTGGCCCAAAGTCCTCATTTGCAGCACTGCTGCTGCACATTTCTTTCACATTTCAGTAGCCGTTCAACGGCTACTGAAATGTCCTTTTTTTTAAAAAAAAATTTGGGGGTCAAATTGTAAATATTATTTTTTTTTAACCCTCAAAATCATCTATAAATACAAGTCATTTTTTATATTCCACATATCAATTTTCTCTCAACTTCTCATTTCTCTACAATCAATATTTGACTTTCAATATTTCGCAATTTACTCATATAAATATTTTGAATTTCAATGGCATCATCTTCAAACCGTCGTGGTGGTGGTGGCGAATACGCTCCCAACTTTGGTGAACATTTGGGCTACATCCCCGACTTTGATGAAGTCGAACCTGGCCACGAGGATGAAGAAGCCATGGAACTCCCCAACAAAGATGTAGGGACGCCATCGTCTACTCGAGCAAGCAACACAATGTCAACGAGCACGACGACAGCCCGTGCAAAGCGAAGAAAAGTTTGGGATCACTTTGATATTGAACAACAAGGTACGAATAACTCTTTTGTCGTTTGTAAAATTTGCAAAACGAGGTATTCTTACAAAACGGGTGGTGGTACCGGTACTTTGAAAAAACATTTAGTTAAGGTACATAAACTTGACCCTGATACGCTACAACCATTCGGTAGAGAACCAATACAACAAAAAATTAATCCTTTTAGTGGTAAAGCTTTTACAATTACAAAAAAAATTTCTCGGAAAGCCATCTAAAGTTTGTTACCAAATGTTGTCAACCTTTTATAATAGCTGAACAAGAAGGTTTTGTTGAATTTATTAGTACTATTCAACCTGGTTTTCACAATATTTCTAGGCACACACTTAAGAAATATTGTTTTGATATTTACAAAGAATATAAAGAAACACTAAAATCGCATCTTTCAAATATTTCTTGTAGTGTTAGTTTGACAATTGATATTTGGACGAATTTAAAATATGAATCATATCTTGTTGTTACATGTCAGTGGATTGACAAAACTTGGACAATGCAAAAAAGAATTTTAGCGCTAGATCATTAACTACCCTACTTCAACCACGTTTCTACCTTTGCTTTTCAATATGTTTTACAAATTTATTGAATATCGCGATGATTCTGTTATGCGTGATTTTATTTCAAATATGGAAAACAAATTTTTAAAATATTGGGAAACTATCCCAATTGTGCATGGTTTAGCAACATTACTTGATCCTACTCAAAATCAAGGAGGATTAGACGTGTTTTTTGAATATTATGCTAAATTTCTTGGGAAGAATGTTGACGATCAAAAGAAGTCAATCATGCATTCTCTCCAAGAATTGTTTGATTTGTATGCTAGTGAACAATGTGATGGACCGAGTGCGCAGCCGGAGGAGATGTCGACATATAAGAGCAAAAGTGGAGCACTGAACTTCTTTCAAAGTTTAAAACGACAAAAGTTAAAGGGAAAATCGGTGACAACAACCAATTACAATGAGATCCAAATTTATCTAAGTCAATATATTAAGACTACGGATAATTTCGATGTTCTTGATTGATGGAAAGTAAATTCTAAACTTTATCCAGTGTTATCTGCAATTGCAAGAGATGTCCTACCCATTCAAAGTTCAAGTGTTGCTTCCAAATCAGCATTTTCAGTATGTGGAAGGATCATTGGTGACCAAAGAACTAATTTAAAGCCAGAAACACTTTCCATGTCAACGTGCCTACAAGATTGGTTTGCAGCAGAAAAAAAGAATAGGACCTTTGGCGCAATCGACGAATTCCAAAGCTCAAGTTCCGACGAAGATCCAGAATATTCAAAATATATTTTAATAAATCGTGATGAATTTTAGATGTTCAATTGTAAAAATAAATGTTTAAGTTATTCTGTTAATTTTTTTTATGTAATCACAATTATTTGCAATCAAAATACTAAATAAAAAATTGTTCATTAATATTACTAATTTTAATTATATAGTAAAATATAATAAATTAGAGTCCGGAACCGGTTTGACCCGAACCGGAACCGGTTTATTAGAAGCCGAACTGGTCTTGGTTTGGATTGGTTCCATGTATTTCAACTTGGAACCGGAACCGGTTCGGACCGGTTCCGAACTCACCGGACCCATAACCTGTAGGAACGGGTCCAGAATCGGTCCGGTGGAACCGATAAGCATGCCTGCATGTAGCTACAAAACCGGTTCAGAACTTCAAAAATCGAGATCGGAGCTTCCATAACGTGCTCCTTGAATTTTCTCCTCAACCAGGTCCACGACCGGATTCGAAACTCCTCTATAAGCTAGCTGGGTTGCAAAATTGTAATGCACAGTAGTCCCTAAACATGACATACATTATCCAGGCATCCCTATATGGGATATATGATATCCAGTAATCCCTATACATGATATACTATATTTCTATCGTTAATATTTTATGAACTATAATATGCGATTGATGATAACAAATTTCGTTATGATGTATGAATATATGGTATCTAGTAATCCAATGTATGGATTGATCTGAATATGTGATAAAAATGAGGGCAGTGAACATGTAAATGACCTTATATGGAATGAAGGATGAACATTTGACAAAATATGGGAAAGAAAAAGTATCACACAAAGATTATATGAAAATTCGAGCATGAGGCGCCTAAGGACTAAAATGATTTCAGGAAGTGGAAAATTTGAGACCTGGGTGCCTTAGCGTCTGAATGTGGCGCCTCAGTGCTGATGGTGTACCGAGGAGACGCTACGATGCCAGTTAGACTGAAAACACGACTTTGAGCTTTAAAATACTAGGGTTTCAATATTTTTACCCAATTATTCATTTCAAATACCAGAAAATTTAAAATCGGTCCAGGAATCTTCAATTTATTCATTAATCATCCTCAAATCCACCAAGGAAAGGTTAAATTGAAGGTAGATTTAGAAAATTCATGAAAAATATGTACATATATGTAATATATCGTGGAAATGAGGAGTTCTTGATGTTTAAATGATGAGGTAGGGTGGATTTGAAGTTGAGCTTGAGATTTCTGATCCTAATCCAAATTAATGTAAATTTGTAGCTTAGAATCATCGTAGAATTTCTCCGCTTATCGTTCTTCAACTTAGTTGTAAGTGAAATTCCTCCCTTACTGCTCACATGAAACCTATGCAATGTATTGAGTTCTTTTGGAGTACAGATCCTTCCAAATATTTAAATTATCGTTCTTAAGTACATTCGGATAGCTTGAAAGTAAATATATGATTTATATTTGAAATGAGCTATATAATTTTATGAAATTTATATCATGTATTTGGAAAGAAATTTGAATGTTTTTTAAGTTTATGGCTTGATGGCTTTTATGTTAATGGTGGTGACTAACTGTAAATTGAAAAATCCACAATTTACATGAATGGTGGTGAATACATTTAAGAGGAAAATTACAAGCGGAAAATACCTGGAAGATGGAAAACTCACAAGCAGCAAACACCTGAAAGATGGGAAACCCACGACATGTTACGCTAGCCAACTAAATTGTAATATGACACGAAACACATTGAACTATTGAAGCCATAAACTACATGAATCAATTTATGCAAACCATCCATGTTATATTTTTTTATTATTGCCTTTTATACAGTGATGGTTTGAAATGATTAGATATTTGTTATTTGAGTTTAACTTGATGAGTTTTCAAACTCATTCATTTAGTTTCATGTTATGCAGGACATCAAGTTTAGAATCAAGCCGGTTTTTCGAGTTGGTGTGAGCTCATATGACTTGCTGTCACTAAAGAATGGTTGTGTACTGATGTTACAAACATGTTTAAACTACAATTTTAGCTTCGTGCTAACATGGGTAGAGGGATTGTAATATTTTACACTAATATGTATATATGTTGTATGGTTTGAGTTGGAATGATTTATTACGTCTATATATGTACAAATGTTGAAGATTGAATGTATTAAAAAGTTATAAGAATATTTGGTTTCAATTCTCATGTTGGTTTGTGTGTATTGAGATTGAATATATGTTTAGGTATTGGTATTATTTTTCAATTGTGACAGAGAATATTTGATTTTACTTTATGAGGAAACCTTGCCGATTTTTTTAAATAACTCAACCATTCGTGTTATATTTCACTACACATTTATGTACCACATTATTTCACAAAAGAAGTTTTAACTTTAAAGTCTAGGGTATTACAATTGAAGGCTATTGGAGCAAGCGTTCCTATTGACCAAGAAAGGGAATATGACTTCTTTTTGAAAGTGTCTAAAAAATGATTCATTATAGAAAAATGCCTTCTAAGCGAAAAGTGAATGGGAGAGAGGGTAGTTTGTCCAGAGTGGTGGACGAATTTAGTAATATATTATAGCAAAAAGCAAAAATACATGATGAAAAGATTCAACGGCTCTTTCGAATGTAAACACAAGCTCAAAGACAGGTACAAACACAAGGCAGAGGTCCGATAATACAAGAACATAATACCGAAGAAGCATATGATCGATTCAAGAGGAATAACCAACCAGAATTTGCTGGCAGTATTGATTCGATTGTGGTGGTGAAATGGATAAAAGCATTAGAAGCCATCTTTACCTATTTGCACTTTGAAGATGCCGACTAGGTTAGTTGTGCCATTTTTTGTTGACAAAAATTGCTATGAATTGGTGGGAAGCAAAGAAAGTGACAGTGAATGTACAAATAATAAAATGGGAGGAGTTCAAAACCATATTCTACAACAAGTATTTCACCAAAGATGTCAAAGCAAAAAGGTAAAATAATTTTTTGAACTGAAAAAGGGTGGCATGTCCATGAATCATTACATCCTAAAATTAGGAAGTATGTCACACATAAGTGCAATAATTGCACTTATTTTATATGAGAATCCATTTGAATTATGTTAGTTTCAGACAGAATTACGTTTGGTATTTGTTGTTTTTGTGTCATGCAGGAGATAAACCATTAATGGATGATTGATGATGATTAGAGGCGAGTTTGAGGTCGAACAGTTGATGGACGAGAGCCACGACGCTACTGTGTGCGGGTGATAAGCGCCACAGCGTCACAAAAGAAGCGCTGCAGCGCTATCATGCAAAGTTATTAGCGACTAGGCACTGACGAGAGGTGCCGCGGCACCTACACCTTCGAGAGACAAGCGCCTAGGGCAGCACCGCGATACCACACCTTCGAGAGACGGGTGCAGCGCCGCGGCACTAATAGCGGCGAGACTCATCAAATGGGCTTCAAACAACAGCCCCGTACGGGACAATAAAAGAAAAAAAAGGTTTTTAGAAACAAGGGCAACCGTTTTTGGAGAGAATTTCACACAAAAGACGAGAGGACACACGAGAAGAAGATATGGAACACAAAGATCGATCACGAAGACGAGGAATGACGAATCTGGGGACAGAGACGTCACTTCTGGTTTGTCATCTAATCTTTCACCTATTTAATTCTTGTGTTGCGTTGTCTAAATCTCCGAACATGTTCTGTTTTTGTTTAGATTTCGTTATGAACTAACTTTCCAGTCTAGAGGATGATGTAGCTTTGTGGATACAATAATTTGACTTAGTTCTTTATATGATTGAATTCCGTTTTGATTTAATTGTGTTTCTTTGTTTTTATTCGACTCCAATTTACTGGCCTTAAATTGTTTGTTTTCTAATTGATTCTACAACTCGGGAGATGGACTAGGATTATAGATCATTATAGACACATCGTTGAATGTTTATATCGTTCAGAAGGCGTATAACTTTAGCGAGGCCTAGGTAGGAACATCGTTTGTATTTTTCATTTAAATCTTGATTCTTATTAGGAATGTTTGGATCGAAGCTTGAATAATACAATTTATTCGTCACTTGGGAAAAGAGAAATAAAAAAAGTAAGTGTACTTGGCCATTAAATAATTGGAATTCATGAATATAAATTCAACCGGAAATAATTATCATGGAAACTTAGTGAAATCACTCCTTTAGATATTTTCTCTCATTGATATTTTCTCGATTCGGTGATTAGATCAATATTTATTTGCGATTAATTAATTTTCAGCAAACCAAACTTTTTATTGATTTTTCTAGATAAAGTCGTGACTATTTTAATTACAAGCACTGATATATTTTTAGTTATACACTCCTCGCGAGAACGATATTTTACTTTCATTTGTTAAAACTTGACAACCGTGCGCTTGCGGGCGAAATGCAACAAGTTTTTTCTACGTCCCCCCTACATGTAACATAATGACAATGAACGAGGAGAACATCTTATAAGAGTTTAACGAGCTTAAATAAAAAAGGACGTACATATGTCCAAGGCCACAAAGTACAAAGAAATAGTGGAGAAGGCGTTAATCGCATAACAAGATGAAAATGAAATTGAAATAGAATGACAACAAAGGAGGCAAAAATTTACACAGAGAATGCACAGCTCAGGACATAGAATGGGAGGTGGATCCAAGGGTACCAGGGGGAGACCAACATGCAAAGGTACATATGACATCGACTATAGTAGAGAAACCATTGTGTGCCAACTGTGTCATACCACATTATGGAGAATGTATGAAAGGGGCGAAAAAGATTTTCATATGCAAGGTACAAGACACTTAGCCAAAGATGGTCCAAAGGAATCCGAAAAAGTGCAGGGTCACATCTTTTCCATGACTAAAAAGAAACTAACCCCAAATCTTCGGTGAACACAAGTAAGAAAAATAGCCCTTACTTTGATTAATACAGGTGCCACCCATAAAGGCTTTACTCGACCAAGTTTTTCTCCCTAGGTGCACCAATATTATTCGTGAAAAATAAAGATGGAAATTTGAGATTGTGCATCGAATATAGGAAGTTGAATAAAGTCACAATCAAAAATAGATATTCATTGTCCCGAATTGAATATTTGTTTGACCAATTGCAAAAGGCTACATTCTTATCAAAGATTCATATACGTTCACGATATTATCAATTGAAAATCAAAGAGGAGGATGTGTAAAATATTGCATTTAGAACTAGTACGACCATTACTAATTCTTTGTGATTCCATTTTGCTTAACTAACGCATCTGCAGCATTTATGGATTAATGAACAAAATTTTCAATCTTTTTTATAGATAAACTTGTAATTGTATTTATTGACGATATCTTGATATACTCAAAAAGCAAAGAGGTACATCGAGACCATTTGACTATGGTTTTGAAAATTTTGAGGGGAAAATAGTTATATGAAAAATTAAATAAATGTGAGTTTTGGTTGGGACAGGTGATGTTCTTTGACCATATAAATTCAAAAGGCGGCATAGGAGTTGATCCAATTAAAAATAGAAGCAATCAACAATTGAACTTTCCCTATGACTGTCTCTGAGTACAAAGTTTCCCTGGATTAGCTATTATCGTAGGTTGTTAGTTGAATTCTCAAATATTGCTTTGCCATTTACAACTTTAACGAGGAACGAGGTAATATTTGAATGGACATATGAGTGCAACTAGAGATTTCAAATGTTGAAGGATAATTTAACCACTGCTCCGATACTTGCACTTCCGAAAGGAACATAAGGATTTGTAGTATGCACAGGTGCTTCGAAATAGGAGTTTGGAGCTGTTCTAATTCAACGTGAAAATTTATCACCTATGATTCTTGACAACTCAAGGAATATGAAAAGAATTACCCTACCCATTACTTAGAGCTAAAAGTAGTGGTGTTCGCTTTGAAAAATATGGAGAAACTATATATATGGCGAGAAATGCAAAATATTTATGGACCAAAAAGCCTCAAATACCAATTCACACAGAAAGAATTGAATATGGGGCAATAAAGATGGTTAGAGCTTGTAAAGGACTACGATTGTACTATCAGTTATCATCCAGACAAGGCTAATGTTTTCACTGATGCTCTAAGTCTAAATTCATCTTCAAAGATCAATACCATGATTCAGAAGCCTATTTTGTAAGAGTTGCAGAGAAGTGGAATCGCATAGTGTCCAAAGTTATGATAGAAAAACTTTCAGCTTTAACAGTACAACCCAATTTGAATGAAAAAATCCGGGTTGAACAGGTGATAAATACTCAATTGTTGGAATTGAAACTAAAAACTGAACATAAATAGAGCTCATAATTTGGACAAAAGAGTGGAGGACTGGTAACTTTCAAAGGCAGTGTATGTATTATTTCCACTGAAAATATTAGGAAAGATATCTTGGTAGAACCTCATACTGATCCATATTTTATTCACCCATTTAGCCCTAAGATGTATAAATTTATGCGGCAATTATTTTGGCGAACAGTTATGAAAAAGGATGTGACACAATTTGTAGATGAATGTCTTAATTGCCAACAAGTCAAAATGGAACATCAGAGGCCAGTGAGATTTTTGAATCCACTACCCATACTACAGTGGAAGTGAGAGAATATTACGATGACCTTTATAAAGAGTCTTCCCAATACACAGATGGGTTACATTTCACTTTGAGCGATCGTTGATCATTTAACAAAGTTTGCACATTTTCTTCCGGTGAAATCGGCTTATGACATGAATAAATACTCCGAGGTGTATACAATAGAGATAGTTCGACTTCACGGGATACCAGTGATTATTATTTCAGATCGTTATCCCAAATTTATGTATTATTTTGGAAGAGCTTGAAAAATTCCATGGGAACACGACTGATGTTTAGCACAACATTTCATCCACAAAACTATGGACAATCTGAATGAGTAATTCAAATTCTGGAAGACATGTTGAGGGCATGTGCAATGGATTTTCAGGGTAGTTGGGATATGAAGTTGTCGTTAGCTGAATTTTCTTATAATAATAGCTATCAAGAGATGATAGATATGGCCCCTTACGAAGCTCTCTATTGCCACAAATGTAGATCACCATTAAATTGGGATGAAGTGGGAGAACAAAAATTCTTAGGGTAAAAAATTGTACAGAAAACAGCAGACATGTGACAAAGATACAAGATACAATGAAAACAACACAGAGCATACAAAAGAGTTATGTAGACATTCGTCAAAGGAGTCTTGAATTTAAAGTGGGTTACCATGTGTTCGTAAAAGTAGCACCACTCAAGAGAATTTTGAGGTTTGGAAGAAAATAAAGTTGAGCCCACGATATATTGGTCATTTTGAAATATTGGAAATGATAGAGAACAAGCTAATCGGCTAGCCTTACAGCCGGATTGGATAGAGTTCATAACATATTTTAGGTGTCCATGCTCAGATATTACCTATCAAATCCTTCTCATGTCTTAAGTTTCGAAGAATTGAAGCTGACACCTCATTTGAACTACCAAGAACTAACCGTGCAAATTCTGGATAAGAAAACAAATTTTTACAAAACATGGAAATTGATCTCGTTAAGTTCCTATGGTGTAATCACCAAATGCAGGAGAAACTTGTAAACGGGAGGATGAAATGCAATAGAAATATCCAGAGCTTTTTAGTAGGTGAATGCAATTTTGAGGACAATATTTTAAAGAAAAAGGGAGAATTGTAAAGTCCAGTCATCCCTATACATGATATACAATATCCAGTCATCCCTATATGGGATATATGGCATCCATTAATCCCTATACATGATATACTATATTTCTATCATTAATCTTTTGCGAACTATAATATGGGATTGATGATAACTGATTTTGTTATGCTTTTGTGAATTAAGTATTTATGACATCAAACATAATGATGAACATGAGTCTAATACATTAGAATTGTGGATATGTTGAGTTTAAGATGAATGTCACAATGGGAATTGTGATATATATGTTTGATATAAATATTTCATTGACTATGGTGTTGTGGTGGGAATTAACCTACCATTTGTGAACAATGGTATGCAACTGTGATAGGTAAAGTAATGATAGTTTGATGATGAAATAATGTATGATTGATGTGAATATGTGATATAAATGAGGTTAATGAACATGTAAATGACCTTAAATGGAATGAAGGATCAACATTATACAAAATATGGATAAAAAACAAGTATTACAGCAAGATTTTATGATATTCGAGCATGAGGAACCTAAGCTCCTGAAACAAGGCGCATCGGTGCCTAAATTGAGTTCAGGAAGTGAAAAATTTGAGAACTGGGCACCTCAGCTCCTGAAATTAGAAACCTAAACGCCCGATGGTCTAAAGGGGAGGCGCCTCAGCACTTGTAGGAGGTGTCTAATAGCCTCTTTGCATTACAAAATGAATAGGACAGGTGCCTCAGTGCCCCAAGTCAGGCTTTCTAGTGTCTGTCAGACTGAAAACTCGTCTAAGTTTTAAATATGACCAAGCTTTAAAATATGAGGGTTTCATGGGTATGTAACGTGGCTTGGAAATTAGGAACTCATAATGGTTAAATGAAGAGTTTGAGCTTCAGATTTATGTTCTTAATCGATGTTAATGTAAATTTGAAGCTTAGAATCATCGTAGAATTGCTCCATTTATCGTTACTGTAAGTGAATTTCTTCCTTTGCTGTTCATATGAAACCTATTCTATGTGTTGAGTTATTTTGAATTATGGCTCTTTCCAAATGTTAAAAATATTTTTGTTATTTACATATGGATAGTGGGAAGGTAAATATATGATTTACATGTGAAATGAGGTATCAAATTAAAGAAAAGGCATATCATTTGGAAAGGAATTTGAATGTTTTTGAAGTTTATGACTTGAAAGTTTAAATGTTAATGGTGGTGTATACATGAAAGATGGAAAAACCATAATGTACATGAATGGTGGTGAATATTTGAGATGGAAAGACCACAATATATGAAATGGTTCTGAATACCTGAAAGATGAAAAATCTACAAGAGACAAATACCTGAAAGATGGTAAATCCTCGACATGATACGTTATCCAATTAAATTGTAATCTGGCACGAAAGACATTGAAATATTGAAGACATAAAACTACATGAATCAAGTTATGAAAACCATCCATGTTATATTTGTTACTATTTCACTTTCTGAGTTTTCAAACTCATTCGTTTAGTTTCATGTGATTCATGATATGAATGTTAGAATGAAGCCAGTTTTTCGAGTTGGTGCGAGCTCATATGCCTTGCTATCGCTAAAGAATGGTTGTGTACTGATGTTACAAATATGTTTAAACTACAATTTTACCTTCATGCTAACATGGTGTAGAAGGATTGTAATATTCTTACAATAATATGTATATAAGTTGTATGGTTTGGGATGGAATGGTTTATAACAAGTTTATATCTATATATATATATACAAATGTTGAAGTTGGAATGTAATAAAAAGTTATGAGTGAATGTTGAACATGTTATCTGTTAAGATAAGCTTATGCTGTTTGAATATTGAACATGTTATCTTTTGAGATAGGACATATCTTTGGTTATACGATCCTAGATGACACAGAAGATGATGGAATATGATTGTTCTCGCGCCTGTTATGCAACATAATTTAAAATATTATTTTGAAATTCAAAATGGGACGCATGTATGAATCATATAATCTAAAACCATGCTTAGGGGTATTTAGAGAATTTAAATTTAAGTGTATAAAAAATGTGTCTCTAACTATTCCGGTTGTTAAGAAGATATAGCTCTTTTCAGTTGGACAAGATGAAACTTCTTCTTGAGCGTACTCCCTGAATTTTCTTCATCCAGGCTAGCAGGTGTTCTAGTTTGTTGGGACCAAGAGGACAATATTATAATAAAGTAGCATCATCATCAACGTCCTTAGGTTCTGGAAGAGACCATTTTTTTTGAAGAAAAAGAATCAGTGTAACCATTTTGGGAGAAAGCATCCAACAGACAAATGCCAAAAAGCCTTAAGATCTAGTTCCAAATGTGGAGATGAAAGGCTTTACCAACCTCTTTCTATCACATGGTCTAACGGCGGTACACTCTAACTGCCCAGCCCACTTGTGATATTGTCCGTTTTAGCCCGTGGCCTCACGATTTTAAAACTCGTTATAACATGTGGCGTCCACACACATTGGCCCTGATACCAAATGTAATGGCCCAGCCCACTTGTGATATTTTCAGCTTTAACCCGTGACCTCACGGCTTTAAAACGCATCACAACATGCAGCGTCCACACACATTGGCTGTTAAAGAAAATATTATTCCCAAGAATTTTGGTGTATTACAAAAACAAGATAGCTCTACGGTTCTTATGTGTGACATATATCAGTTCAACCGTCCAGCTCAAATGATGGAGTATCTTTCTAACCGGCCAAAGCTCAAAGGCGTTTCAACCGCTTATCAGAACCGGATCATTTAAGAAGTACTATTTATTGCTCAAAGACATTATCTGATCGGCTTAATTCATTCAAAGTGTTACACCATCTTGAAGTCAACGTACATACATCTGTTCCAAGAATGATCCGCATTTATGATCCTATCCCAATGAAGAGAGACCAAGTATAGACTTCTTGTTCTGACGCTAAAAACAGTTAACATAAAAGAAAAAAGCATTCAGAACGAAGCTGACCAAAAGGAAGATTAAACGCACTCATTAAAGAACATTTAATGCTGATTTGAACAATCAGGTTAACGTTGCTATGTCCTTCCCGACCGTTAAGAAAATCGTGTATATTAACGGAAGAGTGTGCTAGCAGACAGAGAGCTCTATTTTACAACGGAATTACTACAGCTTGCTTGCATACTTGAAAAGATCTTAGAGCGCCCTTAAAAGTTTACATACTTCATCGCTCAATCAGCACGCTTTAAACAGAAAATTATCTGATCATCTTAGGATCATTTTCGTGCTACTCACTCCAAATCGTTTATTCTCATCAGTAACCTTTTTGGTTATTAGATCAAGTCTTGGTATCTGGTGAACAAAGTGTTCTTAATATCCAGAAGTGTAAAGTGATTACTAAGAGTTCCAATGCAGGCAGTGTAATAAGTCCTGGTTGGAGTGGGCTGTTGCAAATACGTTGTAAAACCAAAGTCTTTTAGTGGAATCCTTCCTGGAAAAGGAAGAAGGGGTGGCGTAGGAGTATTCAATCTCCGAACATCCATAAAAATCTTGTGTTATTTACTTCTTGCAAGCTCTTACTTTTCCAATCGCAATTTGTTAAGTTTGCTAAATGTGTTTGAACTGTCTATTGGGAATTGTGAACCGTTTTCCGCACTCATCAGTGGTTCACGTTTCCAACCGTTTGAGAAAGAATTTTCAACCGCCTTAAAAAATGATTGAAAACTAATTTTAGATAAGAAAATTTGAAAGAGTTCATTCACCCCCCCCCAAACTCTTTCCCGATCCCAACAAGTGGTATCAGAGCGGGGTTTTCTCAAACACTGACATCGTGTTAAACTCTTATGGCTTCTTTGAATAAAATTCCGATGTTCTCTAAAGAAGATTATGATGATTGGAAAATTCACATGCAGGCACATCTAGCAGCCCAAGATGACAACTTGTGGTATGTCATTACTGACGGGCCAATGAGAATTCTGAAAGTAAACACAGCTGCAACAACAACTGAACGTGCTCTTCATATGGTTGAAAAACACAGATCTGAATGGACAGCTGAGGATAAAAAGAAGGAAAATCTGGATAACGTTGCAAAAGACATCCTCTATAAGACTCTAGACAAGAATATGTTCGCCAAAATCAAGACCTGCACTACTGCAAAGGAAATATGGGAAAAACTGCAAAGGAAATATGGGAAAAACTTACTCAACTATGCGAAGGCAATGATCAGACTAAGTAAAACAAGTTGACTGTGGCTATCCAAAAGTTTGACAATGCAAAAATGAAGCCTGGAGAAACTCTTGCAGAATTTGACGAACGGTTCAGCAGTATCATCATCAAACTCACTTCACTCGGAAAAGAATATTCCAAAAGAGAAATTTCTTTAAAGGTTATGAGAGCTCTTCCCAGAGAATGGTACGTAAAGACTATAGCAATGCGAGAATCTAAAGATCTGAAAAAACTGGAACTTCATGATCTCTTCGCCGACCTTAAAGCGTATGAATTCAAGCTAGGAATACGAATTGAAGAAGATCCATCCACCTCCCAACAAACAAAGGCCTTTGCAGCTACTACTGTGACTCTTCTGGTCGAAGAGTCAACAAGTAAGAAATCGGCCGAGCAATTAAGCAATGAAGCCATGTCTTTATTTGTTAAAAAATTTAGCAAATTTATGCGAAAGAATCAATCAAAGATGAATAAACCATACTTCAACAAGGACCATACTGATGATGGTCAAGCTTGTTTTAACTGTGGAAAGAAAGGACATTTCATTGCAGAATGCAACAAACCAAGGAAAGATGAAAAGAAACAGGGTGACAGAAGACGATCTAAAGACGACAAGAAATATATCAAAAAGAAGAATCAGCGAGTTTTAGTTGCAGAAGAAGACAAAAGCAAATGGGCTGAATCAGAATCAAAGAAATCCATCTCTGAAGAATCTTCAAGTGAAAGCGAAGATGAGAAAGTAGAGTGTTTCATGGACAAAGAAGATCAAGAATCTACTGATGAAATGGTATTTGACTTTAACTATGATGAATTCACACGAGAAGATCTTGTCACCGCACTTCACGACAGGGTAGATGAGTTTAAGAGGCTATCACAGCAGTTCAATGAAGCCAAAACAGAAAACAAAACATGGAAAACAAGTTAACTCTCTCTAACTGTTCGTAGCAAAAAGAGGTTAACAGTTTGAGAGTAAAGTTAAGTCTGCTAACGGCTGAGAATGATGATCTGCGAAGATTGTTCCATGCTACTTTGAAAGAAAACAAACGGTTGATAAATACAGTCAATACTTGGAACAAGTCCTCTGAATAAGATGCAGGAAATGCAGAAACCAGCCGGAGACAGAACCGGGCTAGGTTATAGCATTAATGAATGCAGCAGCACCTTTGGAGCACAAACTCAACCGCTACTAGAAAAAGGAAATTTAAAACCAATTGAATTTGTCAGATATAGTACGGTATATGAACATGATAAACCTGAAGATCAAGGCACTCAGAATGTAAATCTTGAAAATAACAGAAGGTGGTGTGGTCTAGGATATGTTGAAATTGAGAATGCTAAATCCAACCGATCATAGCTCAGACACAGTACAACCGCTCATAACGGTTGGGCTTGCAGAGAGTCAGGGTCAACCGTATATCATTCAAAAATTAGACCTAACCCTTACCACAATAGCCGATGATAAACATAAAAATTGTACATTAATTAAATGTTTTATAATATAATTATATAGTTTTTGTTTTATTAAATGTTTAAATATTATATGTTTTATAATAAATTGTATAAAATATAAGTTGTTGTGTAATTACAAGTTTTTACTATTTTTTACAGGTTTGATAAAACAAGAATAAACTTGGCGTTGCAAATGGGATTAAGATGATTCTTGGACCTGTAGAAAGTTGATTATAATATTTACAATATTGTTGACAAGCATGAGATAAAAATCCTCTCACAATTGGGATCAAATTAAGCAACAAATAAAGTTACCAAAGGAGTGGCAGTTTTACCATGCTCTAGTATTTTGACCATATCTCTCAAATTACTTGGTCAAATGGTTTGAAAAAAATACCACAACTAGACAACTCAATTATCCACATGTTT
>NC_133318.1:14512783-14517705 GCF_012295235.1 Primulina huaijiensis
ATTTAAAGTGGGAACCTTGATTTAGTGTTTACAAATATATATAGCACAATAAATACTTGACCACATTTATAAGTTTTGGTATATATTATATACTTATAAGATAATAATTTATAACATAATATAAATATGATTATTTAATATATTGGAACCATTTTATTAAGTGGATTTCAATATTGTTCGTTAATGTTAACTTTATTAAAATACCAAGAGTGGATCATTTAATCTCAACTACTTAAATCAAAATTTGAACATTTAAAATTTACCCATTAAAGATTCAAACAATTAAAATTAAAAAGAAACAAAAACAAAAACAAAACAAAAAGACATTGTAGTGGACTTGTAATTACTTTAGCTTCCCTGTGGATACGATATCGGACTCACCGAATTATACTACTTGTGGACAACCTGCTCTTGGGAGTGCAACAATCAAAGTGACAACAGCCGACCTGTTCAAAAGAGATACAGATTGAGTGACAATGACAGATGGTCCAAACAACATACTGGAAAGAAAAAGACATTGCATACACCACCTGATTATGCACATAACAGCTCTCTCCTTAGGACACGTCATGAAAAATCCTTCAGGATAATTCAAGTGTGGATTCCTAAGGGTCTAATAAGCTCAGGACCCAAATAAGGAAGGGTACCAATTTCTCTTTTCAATAATGCTAGGTGTCAAAGAAGAAGAACTTCGAGGAATCAAGCTGGTTCCTGGATAGTGGCTGTTCTAGACACATGACTGGAAGAAAAGATCTCCCGTCAGAAGTAATCAACTACAAAGGTCCAACAATCACCTTCGGTGACAATTCTAAAGGTAAAGCTGTTGGTCAGGGTAAGATTATCCATGGCAAAATTATTATTAGAGATATACTTCGTGTAGAAAATCTATGTTATAACCTGATAAGCATAAGCCAACTATGTGACAGTGGTTACACCGTAGAATTTCGAAAATTCATATGTACTGTCAAAACCGCTGCAGGTAATATCATGTTAACTGGTCATAGAGAGCAAAATACATACAAAGTTAAATGGAATGATGACTGTCTTAACGCACCTACTTGTTTTGTCGCCTTAAATGGAAATAAAAATTAGTTTTGGCATAAGCGACTCAATCATCTTAATTTCAAATCCATCGCTACTATCAGCAAACTTAAATTAGTATCTGGATTGCCTAACATTGATTTTGCTAAAGTTAGAATTTGCAATGCTTGTCAGTTAGGTAAACAAGTCCGGTCAACATTCAAGAGCAAAGGAAGAAACTCATCAGCAAGATGCCTGGAACTTCTCCATATGGACTTGTTCGGACCAATACCTGTAACAAGCTTAGGGGGAAAGAAATACACTCTCGCAGTAATTGATGATTTCTCCAGATTTACATGGGTAATATTTCTAAACTCCAAAGACCAAACCGCTGATCAACTAATCAAGCTGCTCAAAAGACATCGAAACGAGAAAAGTGTAGCAATTTACAGAATCAGGAGTGACAGGGGAACTGAATTTCTAAACCTATTCCTGTCATCCTATCTTGAAGATCATGGCATAAGACATGAATTGTCAGCAGCAAGATCACCTCAACAAAACGGAGTAGCTGAAAGGAGAAACCGCACATTGAATGAAGCAGCTAGAACCATGCTAGCCGAATCTGGTATCTCACAAAGGTTCTGGGCTGAAGCCATTAACACAGCCTGTTATACTCAAAACCGGTCCATGATCAATAAAAATCATGAGAAAACGCCATATGAAATTTGGACCGGCAAGAAGCCAGAAGTTGGATACTTTCGCATCTTTGGTTGTAAGTGTTTCATTCACATTAATGGCAAAACACATCTCACCGCTTTTGATGTTAAAGCTGATAATGGCACCTTCTTAGGATATTCAGCAGTGAGCAAAGCATACATAGTTTATATCCAAAGAACTCTCTATGTTGAAGAATCCATACACATTGTATTTGATGGATCATCTATATGTCATGACAACAGTAGAAACAATATACATGATTTAATAAATAATCTTGATGCAACTAACCTTGAAGCAAGCAGTGATGATGAGGTAGATCTGAAAAAACAGGGGGAAACACATCAAAAGAAAATCCAACCACTCAAGAACAAACTCAACAGGTGAACGAACCAGAGGACATCCAACAAGCAAAAATGGAAGAAGCACTGGAGCAAGAAGAGGAAATCATTCAACCAACCGAACTGAATCCATATGGACCATGTCTCAAGTGGAAAAAGGATCATCCACTTGAGCTGGTCATTGGTAACCCTACTGCTCCTCTTAGAACTAGAAATCAAATGATAAATGAAGTTATGCATGATGCATTTGTTTCTCATATAGAACCTAAGAAAATTGATGACACATTACTTGACTCAAATTGGATAGAGGCCATGCAAGAAGAACTTAATCAGTTTGAAAGAAGTAAAGTTTGGTATCTAGTCCCTCGGCCTAGTAACACTCATGTGAATGGAATTAGATGGGTTTATAGAAACAAAATGAATGAAAACGGTTCAATCATAAGAAACAAAGCTCGACTAGTAGCTCAGGGTTATAGACAGGAGGAAGGAAAAGATTTTGATGAATCATTTGCTCCTGTCGCCAGGTTAGAAGCTATCAGAATATTTCTGGCTTTTACAACATTTAAGGATTTCAAAGTATATCAAATGGATGTTTGTTGTGACTTTGATTGTTGCACTCCCAATAGCAGGTTGTCCGCAAGTAGTATAATTCGGTGAGTCCAATATCGTATCCAATGGGAAGCTACGGTAATTACAAGTCCACTACAATGTCTTTTTGTTTTTGTTTTTGTTTTTGTTTTTGTTTTTCTTTTAATTGTTTGAATCTTTAATTGGTGATTTTTAATTGTTCAAATTTTAATTTAAGTAGTTGAGATTAGAGGATCTACTCTTGATATTTTAATAAAGTTAACATTAATGATCATTATTGAAATCCACTTAATAAAATTGTTCCAATATATTAAATAATCATATTTATATTATGTTATAAACTATTTTCTTATAAGTATAAAATATATACCAAAATTTATAAATGTTGTCAAGTATTTATTGTGCTATATATATTTGTAAACACTAAATCAAGGTTCCCACTTTAAATGGTTGGTAAAACCAAACAAACATATAAATGGTACCAAGAATTTAGTGTAACATATAGCAACAATAAATCAAAACTCCCACTTATAAGTAGGGTATTAAAATGCTTAAAGAAATAAATATAACATAAACAATAAATAATGATTAAATAATATAAAACATAGATTATTACCTTTTAATAACCTTATTATCATACCAAGAGCTTCACCTTTTCATCTCAACCTTGGGAAGTTAGCTACTCATTATTCAAAGTATAAAACTTTGAACATGAAATTAACATGCTAATTATTTTTAAATGATGAAATAAAAGAAAAATAAAGAGAGAAATATTATGAACTCAAAGATTTGTTCATAGAATGAGGGATATCTCAATTCATTACAATGCACCCTTATTTATAGCCAAATTTGGGGAGACAACCACAAATAAAATATTATTTTTACACATAAGTCTTCATTGGTGTTCCAAAAAATTATATTTTAATACACATCACTTTTGAAAATCTTCCCATCCAATTTTGCTTCTCCACATAAAATAAAACATGTGGATAATTGAGTTGTTTTAATTGTGGTATTTTATTTTAACCATTTGACCAAATAGTTTGAGAGATATGGTCAAAATACTAGAGCATGGTAAAACTGCCACTCCTTTGGTAACTTTGTTTGTTGCTTAATTTGATCCCAATTTTGAGAAGATTTTTATTTCATGCTTGTCACCAATATTGTAGATATTATCATCAACTTTCTACAGGTCCAAGAATCATCTTAATCCCATTTGCAACGCCAAGTTTATTCTTGTTTTATCAAACCTGTAAAAATAGTAAAAACTTATAATTACACAACAACTTATTTTTTATACAATTTATTATAAAACATATAATATTTAAACATTTAATAAAACAAAAACTATAAATTTATATTATAAAACATTTAATTAATGTACAATTTTTATATTTATCACACCCTCCGACCACCTTATTGCTAGTCCCTAGCAATTTAAGCATTAATAGCAATACAAAACATATTGATTAATTTAAATAAAAATGTAATCGGAATTATCCAAGTGTTTAAATTAAATTTGAAAACTGTCAAAGTTATATCAAGATCATCATAATTATAATTTATGAAATAATCTGAGCTGATCAATTCAAAGCTTATTTTCAGGTAGTTAAATGTACATGGTCTTCAGAAATTCCTAGTAAGAGTCTCAACGTCATATCCTAACGGGTTAATAAATTTTTTAATTTATGGGAACGATTTCTCTCATGTAGTTGGAATACAGATAAATACTCAGGAAAATGGTTTACAGAATGCAGACAGACAAACGAGCCAGATTAATCAAAAAATAGGAAATCCATTGATTCAAAATCTAGTTATTCTTATTTTATATATATTTTTTCCTGGTCTTCTTTTGAGATTTTTTTCTTTTATTTTGTAACATCATAGAATCAGACAAATTTTATGCTTCTTGACCACATATTTATTTAATTTGTACAATAAATTTCTCTCTTTCTTTTTTTTTCTTTTATGAGAGATAAATGGGTCGTAGCATATAATTTAAAAATTACATAGATCTTCAACATCTTTATTTTTGTTTTTTTTTCTCTTTTTTTTTCTTCAGGAAATATCATTTTTTTTTCAAAATAAGAACTCAAGATCTAAACAATAGATAGCCTCTCTCATGATCAATAAAGGCTCAAAAGATGTTTTCTCAGTCCTTTCCACTCACTCACAAAATATGTGTGAGTTTAAAATTTTAGGCACTCTTATAAGGTATATCTTGGGCCATATACTTTAATACCTGATTTTATCACAATG